>NW_016107980.1:376217-399054 GCF_001604975.1 Cebus imitator | reverse complement strand
TTTTTTTGAGATGGAGTCCCTCTGTCACCCAAGCTGGAGTGCAGTGGTGTGATCTTGGCTTACTGCAACCTCTGCTTCCTGGGTTCAAGTGATTCTCTTGTTTCAGCCTCCCTGAGTAGCTGGGACTACAGGTGCACACCGCCACACCCAGCTAATTTTTTTTTTTGTATTTTTAGTAGAAATGGGGTTTCACCATGTTGGCCAGGCTGGTCTTGAGCTCAGGTGATTCACCCTCCTCAGCCTCCCAAAGTTTTGGGATTACAGGTGTGAGCCACCACGCCCAGCCAGGAGAATTTTTTTAAATGGAGTTCAGGGACCAGTCAGATGGAGGGGCTTATGTATATCAGTCTGTTTTCATGCTGCTGATAAAGACATACCAGAGACAGGGCAATTTATAAAGAAAAAGTTTAATGGACTCACAACTCCATGTGGCTGAGGAGGTGTCATGATCATGGTGGAAGGTGAAAGGAACATGTTATATAGTGGCAGGCAAAAGAGAAATGAAAGCCCAGAGAAAGGAAAAATTCCTTATAAGACCATCAGATCTCATGAAACCTATTCAATACCATGAGAACAGTATGGTGGAAACCGCCTCCATGATTCAATTAGCTCCCACAGGGTCCCTCCCACAACACATGGGAATTATGGGAGCTACAGTTCAAGATGAAATTTGGGTGGGGATACAGCCAGCCATATCATCAAGTAAACAATCCAGGGTTTCATTTGAGACTTTCTACACCCTAGACGTAGGTTGAACTCAAGATAGTCAAAGCCTTAAAGACAGGCACAGCCTCAAATCAGCTTGCTCCCTAATTAGACGAATGTGATCTACTGCTATACTAACAGCCTTCCAGAAGCTAAAAACCATTCTTTCTGAAGAAACTGAACACCATCTAGACTCTCTACCATTTTCCACACACAATGTCCAGGCTCCCATGAAAGATTATCAGACACACCCAGAAACACAACCAAGAAACAAACCACAATAGAACTAGACTCTATAGTGATTCAGATATTGAAATGATCAGACACAAACTTTAAAACAAGGGCAAATTCCATCCCCCCCCTCAACCACATGTAGTTTATAAAGTATCACAGATGAATTTGTAACACATGAAACTGGAAGGGGACCTGGCTAGAGATCTTGGTAACTCAGGAATAAGCTTCTCCTCTGAAGGCTGTTGTTCTGAGTGAGTTGTCCTTGTTTACTAAGAGGGAACTTTGACCATCACCCAGAGGTTCATTTCTTTACTACTTAGTGATTGTACATGAAGCCAGGACCTCTCAAAACTCTCGGAATCTGGAATTGTTGAACAGTACTTAAATTTTTCTTTTTTTTTTTGAGACAGAGTCTCGCTCCGTTGCCCAGGCTGGAGTGCAGTGGCACAGTCTCGGCTCACTGCAACGTCTACCTCCCAGGTTCAAGGAATTCTTCTGCCTCAGCCTCCCGAGTAGCTGGGACTACAGACCCACACCACCATGCCCAGCTAATTTTTGTATTTTTAGTAGAGATGGGCTTTCATCATATTGGCCAGTCTGGTCTCGAACTCCTGACCTCGTGATCCGCCTGTCTCAGCCTCCCAAAGTGTTGGGATTACAGGCATAAGCCACCACGCCCAAGCAGTACTTGACTTTTTTAATGGTAAAGCTGAATCATGTTTGAAGATGGGAAACTTAGGACAGACCCAGTAGGTGAATAATAAGGGCTCAGAATATCACCATTTTGTTACTGTGGAGGTCAGATGCCAACACAGAGTGTGGGAAGAAAGTAAATGGAGTTCCCACATAGATTTAATCAATAGTCCTTTATTTTTATTCATCAGAGGTTAGGGGAGAAAATGGGACAGGGGCTCTGACAATTGTAATTCCCTGTCCTATCTTCTTCTGCCCCCACATTCATTAAGCCACAAATTAAAGAATTAATAAAATTAAGACAAGCTTCCCCATTACCTGTTTCAGTTTACTTTTTTGGTCTTTGCTCTCTTTCTTCTCTCTCTTTCCCTGGTTTTCGCCATAGACACTGCATTTTGTGCTCTTCCCTGAAGAATGTCCTAAAAGCTATGCACACTCTTCTATTTTCCCCAAAGTCCTGGCATAGAATCATCTCTGAGGTAACAGCTTCTGGGACCAAGATCAGCACAGAGGAAATGGGGTGGGGGTGGGGGGGATACTCAGCCTCCTTCCCTGGCATCATTAAGAACTTTCAGAATAAAGGAAGAGCTCTCACCCTGACAAGTTCCTGCATGGGGAATGAACCACTTGTTCTGCTCTAACAGGGCAGCTTTGCTCTGGGTACGACATTTGTGCAATGCATGTATTTCTAGGCTGAAAACAAAAGAGGTTTTTACCTTCTCAATCCTTTCCCATAATTACTTTTAGTGGTGAAGCAGTTAATGCAGTATTCCTCCTGTTGGCTAAAATTTTCATTTTTTGTTGGCACCATTTTACCCCTGGAGACAATAGCAGATTGTTTCTGGTGTGTGCAGAAGGTCTTGTTCTGGCAGGCAGGCTTCCAGTCAACAAGCTTAACATCCTTTGCAAAGAACGTGAGTGTCTTGTTCAAACCTGACTTTCAAGTAACTTTTATAAAGACAGTCATCCTAATCACAACCTGCTATGGTGTTAGAAACTGGCACAAAACTGAAACCAAACACACGCTCAAGAGAGTCTGAGGCAGAAGTAAACCCAAAAGTGTAGGGAAAGGAAGCTGTTAATGAAATCCTTGACCCAAAATGCTTCTGACCTCAAGACTCTCTTCATAGCACGTGATAAGAAAAAGCCTTTCTTTTTCTCATACCTCTGACCTGGTTTGTGGTATGATTGCTCATACCGCAGCAATCACCCCAGATTGGGAGTGTAAGGGGCAGAAAGGGGAGGAATTCGCAGGACTCCTTACTTGGGCCTGTCTGTCCCCAAGGCAGAAATCACCAGCCTCCACCCTCCCCTAATTATGGAGGAGATCATAATTTCTCTTCCAGCAACAGCTGCTCAAGTGTTCCTGATACCCAGTGGAAAAGCATTGTTTAGGTGGCCTCCACGAGAGGATCTCTCTGGGAGGACGAGGAATCTGAGTTAGGAGAAACAATTACTAAGACCTTCATATAGTCATACTCCATAAATCACAAAGCATTTTGCCTTACCGTATCTCACAAAATTACGCGAAGACAGTGTTGAAAAATAAGTAAACAAACTCAAGGTAAAGGGACTTGCCAGAGGTCGCAGAGATGGCAAAGGCAAAGCTGGTTATTAAAATCAAGTTTCCAAGAGAGAAAAGACAAATCTCCCATGCAGAAAAATAGCAAATAAGTTATGGGGCTACTGTGTCCTCAAGGAAGTGGAACATAATTCTCCACTCCTTAAGTATGGGCTTTGCATAATTACTTACTTCCAAATTGCGCTTGGGAGGTAGAAGTCATTTCACAGTGGAGAAACCTGACAAGTACTATCTCAGACAGACAATAAAAGTCAAAATCAACAGTGATCATTCAGGGTAGCAATATATACCCTTGAACTGATGTGAAAAGAATGGAGCTTGAACTCTGTGGTCTTCTTCCCAAAATCTCTTAACCTCAAAGTAATCATGTGAAAAATATCAGACAAATTTCAACTGAGGGACATACTACAAAACACCTGCCCAGTACTCATCAAAACTGCCAAGGTCACCAAAGCCAAGGAAAGTTAGAGAAACTAACAGCCAAGAGGAGCTAAGAAGATACAATGGCTGAATACAAATAATGTGGTATCTTAAATGAAATCCTGGAACAGAAAAAGAATATTATGTGAAAAATGAAGAAAATCTGAATGAAGTATGTATGGACTTTAGTTAATTAGAATATATCAATATAGTCACATTAATTGTAACAAATGTACCAAACTAATGAAAGATATTAGTAAGAGGGGAAACTGTGCTGCATTGGGTGTATGAGAACGGTTTTACAGACTCTCAATTTTTCTCTAAGTCTAAAACTGATGTGAAACTAAAAGGTTATTTGACAAAAAATATTGGGTTCTCTGTCCCAACGCTCAAATCTTTCCATAAGAACAAGCATAATGTTCTGCCTCTTAGGAAGCAAGCATTTTCCTGAGCAGTCTATAAATCAATTAGTGGCTCTCCTACCAGAATCTGTAGACTCTGGGAAGGCAGAGACCATGCCAGTTTTTGCTGAGCATTAAATCTCTAGGACCTTGAACAGTGCCTATCATGTATACTGATGATTATTTAATCATCAATAAATATGTGCTGAGTGAATGAAACTAGGTCCAGGGTGTTTAGAACTGGTATGTCTAAACACATTAAATTCAATAATCCAATCCTAGGTCAAAATGGATGCCAAAATATTTTAAATATCAAAATAGGAAAATAGAATTCCAGGGCCTCTTTCAATAAGGTATTAATTCTGATAGTAGGGTTGTATATGGACATTGAAGAACAAAGCAAAAACTATAGTAAAGTTAAAAACATCAATTCAGGCCAGATACAGTGGCTCACAACTATAAATCCCAACACTTTGGGAGGCCAAAGCAGGAGGATTGCTTGAGCCTAGGAGTTTGAGAAAAGCATCTCTTTAAAAAATTAAAAAATTCCCCAGGCATGGTGACATGTATCTTGTATTCCCAGCTACTCAGGAGGCTGAGGTGGGAGGATTGCTTGAGCCCAGGAGTCCAAAGTTTCCATAAATCATGATTGCACCATGGCACTCCAGACTGAGCAACGGAGCAAGATCCTATCTCTAATAAATAGAAATACCAGTTGGAACTCACATAAGAAAGAGAAGGAGTAGAAGAGTCATTGAACTGTCCTGCCTTCAAATACATATAGACAATATGGTGTCACATTAAAAGCCATTAATGGCAGTGTGTGCCCCACAGGAAAGGCCACATTTGTAAACCAAAAAGTTATCCTTTCACTTTCCTTGGCTTTTTGGATTTCTTCAAAATCCTGTGGACAGTTTGAGTTTCCCTACAGAAAAACAAATATGAAATATTAAAATTAAAGAATAATGAGGGAATGTGTTCTCTTTCCGGATCCACAAGGGGGTGTAGCATTAACAGCAAGAACTTCACAGCACCATGCCCCACCCCTATCTCTCTCCATCCCGGAGATTTAACAGTTTATGTTTGAATTTTGCTGGCATGGAAAGAAACCAAAGTCAATCACTCCAGCGGAAGTTCTAAGGAACTCCTATCATTGGCCTGGGGTCTTAGAGAAGATGCGGGTTCCTCCCAGGTTAAAGGTCCCCTTCTTCCACACCCCTTCGGACTCCATGTTTGGGTCCCCTTCCATGAACGCTCCCTTCACGGAAGCCGTCTTTCTCTCTCCTGGATTTTCCCTCTGGAGTCCCCTTCCACACTCTCTCATCGAAGCCTGTCTTCCCCTCCTAAACTCTCTCTCTCAATTCCCTTCCACTCAGTGTGGAAGCTGCTTTCCTCTACTGGATTCCATCTTTCTGGATTCTCTCACTCAGTGTGAGAGTTAGCTGTTTCTTTCTCTCTCCTTCTCTTATTTCTCTCTCTACTTTATATAAATCACTTGCTACAAACACTTTTGAGTCTGGCATTTACTGTGCACTGTGCAGTGGCACCCTCTCTCATTCTTGAGAGGGCAGGAGACCAAGATCCTGGAGAAACATCCTCTCAGGGGAGCTGAGGACACCCTGAACCCCAACATTACAATAATACCCCTATGAGAAAAAGCTCAAAAAGTTGACAAAGTTTAGCTAGAAAAAGGAAGAGTAAATGTGTGATCCAATACATTCACTTACTACATAACAAGTTTTTGTAAAGAAGGCACTGATTACTTCTACAGCTTCACACAGAACAAAAAAGAGAGGGATGAGCTTAAATTGCAATAAGACTTTAACAGTAGAAACTTCCTCCTTTATATCCTGGATAGCTTTAAAAATAGAACGTAGTCTACGTGACCACCATGGAAGAAGGACGGTGCTCATGAAAGACCCTCATACCCTTATTGATCCATGATTCTACTATTTCAACTCTGTCTTGACTCTGCACACAAAAATGATGACCACTATGCATTCTTCTGTCACCAACCAGATCACAGTCTTCATGTGAACAGAAACCATTTTTGTTTTGTTCACCGCTCTCCTCCGCACCTAGCTTTAGTGCCTGGCAATTGATGCCCAATAAAATGTTAAGCAAGTAAACCATCTTGAACCATGAAAGAAGATGACCAATGACTTTCTGCTTTTTTAGATTCCTTAGAACATGATATAGAAGAAGAGAAACTAAAAAGAACATTGCTAACATTAGTTTCTATTCAATCATCTAAAAGAACTAGGTAAATATTCCAAAGAAAAGCATAGAACAAAGCATTAACAAGGCCTGACACATAATTGGCAAGCTGTATTTCGTAAAAGTGGCCACACTTAATATCTATCCCATCCCAGATGCTCTTCTTACAATGTATAACAGCACATAGATCTTGTAATTGTCCCAACTGATAGTATGTTACAAAAACAAAGCTGCATGACTTTTGAAGCTAGATCATATAAGGCAATGCCTTCTGCCTCCCTCTCTCTGTCTCTCTCATACACATTCATATAATCTTACTCATGGGATGATTAACCTTGGAACCCAGCCACCATGTTTGGAAGAATCCCAAGCCACATGGAGCTCATAACTTTTGGTTGATAGCTGGATGTGATAAAGTAAATAGGTCTTTAATGTGAGATTTTTATGTTTGTCTGGCTAGTAGTTAGGCTATATTAATGGTTTGCTGTAGATGTAGGTGTCAGAAGCTAAAATTTTCCTAGTGTTCTCATTTTTTCCTCCCCTGTTGTCTTTGGGCTTCCCTAGAGATTTTTGCTTAAATAGAGTCTGAGGTTTGCAGTCCTTTCAGGTGTAATTCCCTGTTATATACAGGGGTCTGATTTATGTGGTGGTAATGTGTGGTAATGCATACGAGAGGGGAAACATTCTCCTCTCATTAGGTCTCTGTCTTTGTAAGCCTCTGTCCCTGTGCTATGACATTCACAGTGCTTGTCAATATTTATCCTCATTAGGTAAAATAGAAAGGATAGAGGGGGATGGAGTTGTATAATTTCCCTTCCTCTAGGTCAGTTAGGCTCTAATGAAACCTGTGATAATTAGGCTCTGGTATAATAATTTCCCCTAAAAGAAACAGAATGTTCTGAGAATATTTCAAAATGGTCACTCCCTTTCACTCTACCAGGAACACAAGCAGATTTTTCTCCAGTCTTCATGCTGAGAACCCAGTAGGGCTCCTGGAGGTAAAATTCACACATACAAAAATGGGAAACCCCTAAAACTGATCCCCTAGAGTATTTAACTCTTAAGTTTATCCAATAATTTCTCAATTATAGTTCAAGTTTCCTACCCCAATACTGGCTTCTGCTCACAGTAAGCTATGATTCTCTATACTTGCCCATCTCTCCAATTTGTGGGCAACATCTTGCCCCATTACCTCAATCCTCTGATGGATCTAAGAAGAACTGTTAGTTTTGTGAGTTTTCAGTTCATTCAGCTTTGTCTTATTGTGATCAATAAGTCAAGCCGTGATGACTTCCAAGCTTTTTACATGTCAGACAGGCAACAGGCAGCTTGCAGTTCATTCTGCAAACTTTTAAATGTTATGAAAAAAACTTTATAATTAAAATATTTAAGTTGTATTATTTACTTCTACCTAAATAGTATACTTACAGTATCCATGAAAAAGGAAAAAGAGACAACATCAAAAGTAACAGGACTGACTGGGATGAGGGGTTTCCTGAGGGGCAAGGCATTGACCACTGGTCTCGATGGGTCACTCCAGGGGACAGAGCTGAGAACCAAAAAAAAGCAGCTGTGCAGGAGGATGCACGGGGCCATACATGCTCTCTAAACCCCTTTATTATTTTTTGTAATAGTAAAAAATACACAATTTACAGAATTGGCAGGAATAAGCCATAAAAGAGCACCTGGAATCTTAATTTTACATTCAAGCCGCTCTAACATTTTCTTACTAGAAAACATATCTGCAGATATGAATATTCTCTAACTCACACTTTAAAAGCTTTCAAGGACATTTTCAACTATAATCAGGGACAAGGGCTAAGTTGCATAGGTCTAGCTCATCAACATTTGTGGGGTGATTTCAGAAAGAACACTCCATCTTATGTGTGTTCTGTATGTGTTTGAATCGGGATGTGAAAATCTTGTATAATCAGGGAACTAGAGGCCAGCACCCCAGTCAAAATCTGATTTATCCCAAGACATTGTAGTAGGGCTTTGCTGCCTAAGGTCAATTCCTTCTTTTCATTACATGAAGATATTATTATAAGAAGAATGATTTGAGACTCTTTCAGTTTTAAGTACCAAAAACCACTGTAGCTAACTTAAGGAAAAACAATGGAAAGATTTTAGACTGGCTCATGAAATTCAAAGATTCTTGAAAACTGGGCTTCAAGACTCCAGTGGGAACTTCACTACATGAGTTTCTTTCTCCCCTCATTATGTCTCAGCTACTAAAACTCCTAGCCTGTCCATTTTACATTTTGAATTTCCAAAAGACAAAATCAGATTGGCCTAGCTTGGGTCAGTTATCTACCTTTGAGCCAATTATCTATGGCCATGGGACTGTAGAGAGACAGCAGCTGAAATAGCATGTTCATGGTTTATGGGGAGGGCTCTTCTCATAGAAACAGATACAGAGGCATCATAACAGGGACCCAGTATTTAGGATTTACATTTTTCCACAAAGAGGAAGGCAATAGCCCAGTTGTAGCCTATTGTCTCTTCTGAATCAAGGTCTTCATTTAAACTTAGTTTTACATTACAGTATTTTTTCTCCACAAAGGAAACTACTGTAATAGCAGTGACATTTATATCACAAGAACACCATTGAAATTAGAGTGGCAGCCATTTCTGAATGTATTAAATCTTGATGGAACTCATCTCTAAAGTGAAAACCTCCTCCCCAAAGGTTGATATTTAAATTTTATATATTTTTTAAGATATTTTATGTTATTTAAATGTGTAAGATTCTGATATAAATTTTTGACTAGGTCTTTATACTAATAACTATGTAGAGACATTGAATCTCATAGGCTGCAGTTTAGGTATGTAAAAAATACTTTTCCAGAAAGTGGGCCAAGACAATTGACCAGAAGCAGCAGTGATCAGAAGCTCCTATCGAAAAGAACCATAATAGCTTGCGAATCCCGCACTGTCAACCAAGGTATACAGGTTCTCTCATCGGAACTGACTAGGCAGCTGGCATGATCCACAGAGAAGAAGGAAGAGCAGTGTGGTGCCCACCTGAGAGCCACACAGGGCAAGGGAGCCCCCACCCCACAGCAGAGGGAGGCAGTGAGTGAGCATGTTACCTAGCCAGGAAAACTGTGCTTTTTCCATGGAACTGTGCAACCAATGGACTGGAAGATCCCACTCACAAACCCATGCCAGTGGGGCCTAGGGTCCCAACCCCAGAGCCACATAGATTCTCAACAGCTTCTCAGCTAGAATCTGCTTAAGCCTGCCAAATTCCTGGTGGGAGAGGCAACCAGCACCACAGCTGTGGCTGCTTGCGGTGTAAGCCCTTAGAGCTCCTTGGGGGAGGAGCAGCAGCCAGCACTGGGACTCACAACTGCCTAAAACTTGCTAAGCTCCTGGTCAGGTGAAGGGTGGCATCCATCTAAATGGCTCCAGGCTATGCTTTTCCCCTGCTGGAGCCAGGGATGCTGGATGGCTTGGTCCCAAGGGGTGTCCCCCACAGCCCAACACACTGGCTGTGGCAGACTGCAGCCAGAGTGCCTCTTTAGGCCTGATCCTGAAGCCTCCCTGCAGGAACTCCAGCAACTCCAGCTGGAGGCTCAGGGACAGAACCCTGATCTCTCTGGACTTCAGCCCCTAGTAGGAGAGTTGCTACAGTCTCTGAGGACAAGCAGATTAAGCCTTTCCTCCTGCTAATTCTGAGGAATCTGGGCAGCCCAGATGAGTGGGTTTCCCCCAGCAAAGCACACCCCCTCCAACAAGGAATAAAGTGCTTCATTAAATGAGTCCAGTTCCCCATGCCACCCAACTGGGTGAGACCCTCCAACAGGGGTTGTCAGACACCCTATACAGCAGTGATCCTATTGGCATTAGGTTGGTGTCCCTCGAGGTCAGAGGTCCCAGGAGAAGGAGCAGGCACCCATCTTTGCTGTTCTCCAAACTTTTTTGAGTGACATTTCCAGGCATGGGAGCAAATCAGATAAACAGGGCCTGAGGTAAACCCCCAGCAAACTGCAGCGGCCCTACAGAAGAGGGACTTGACCATTAAAAGAAAAACAAGCAGAAGGCAACAACAACAGCATCAACAACAACAAAATTCCCCCATAAAAACCCCATCCAAAGGTCAACCCCAAGACACACAATCAGCAGATTCTCCAATGTTGAAATGAGGAAAAAATGTTAAGGGCAGGCAGAGAGAAAAGCCAGGTCACCTACAAAGAGAAGCCCATCAGACTAACAGTGGACCTTTCAGCAGAAACCTTACAAGCCAGAGGAGATTGGGGGTCAATATCCAGCCCCGAATTTCATATTTAACCAAAAAAAACAAGGAGAAATGAAATCCTTTTCAGACAAGCAAATGCTGAGGGATCTTGTCACCACCGGGCCTGACTTACAAGAGCTCCTGAAGAAAGCACTAAATGTTGAAAGGAAAAACAGGTAACAACCACTGCAAAAATACACCAAAATATAAAGACCAATGACACTACGAAGAAACTGCATCAACTAGTGTGCAAAGTAACCAGACAGCATCATGATGACAGGATCAAATTCACATATAACAATACTAACCTTAAATGTAAATGAGCTAAGTGCCCCAATTAAAAGAAACAGAATGGCAAATTGGATAAAGAGTCAAGACCCATCAGTGTGCTGTATTCAGGAGACCCATCTCATATGCAGAGACGTGCATAGGTTCAAAATAATAAGATGGAGGAAAATTTACCAAGCAAATGGAAAGCATTGTCTTGCAAACCTAGTCTCTGACAAAACAGACTTTAAACCAACAAAGATCAAACAGACAAAGAAGGGCATAACAAAATAGTAAAGGGATCAATTCAACAAGAAGAGCTAACTATCTTAAATATATATGCACCTAATACAGAAGCACCCAGATTCATAAAGCAAGTTCTTAGAGACTTACAAAGAGACTTAGGCTCTCATACAATAATAGTGGAAGACTTTAACACTGCACTGTCAAACAGATCAATGAGACAGAAAACTAACAAGAATATTCAAGACTTGAATTCAGCTCTGGATCAAGTGGACCTAATAGACATCTACAGAACTCTCCAGCCCAAATTAACAGAATATACATTCTCCTCAGTGCCACGTGGCACTTATTCTAAAATTTACCACATAATTGGAAGTAAAACACTTTTCAGCAAATGCAAAAAAAAAAAAAAACTGAAATAGTAACAAACAATCTCTCAGACCACAGTGCAATCAAATTAGAATTCAGGATTAAGGAACTCAATCAGAACCACAAAATTAAAAGGATATTGAAAAACCTGCTCCTAAATGTCTCCTGATAAATAATTAAGGCAGAAATCAAGAAGCTCTTTGAAACCAATGAGAACAAAGAGACAACATACCAGAATCTCTGGGACACAGCTAAAACAGTGTTAAGTGGAAAATTTATAGCACTAAATGCCCACATCAGAAAGCTAGAAAGACCTCAAATTTACACCCTAACATCACAATTAAAAGAGCTAGAGAAGCAAGAGCAAATTAATCCAAAAGCTAGCAGAAGGCAGGAAATAACTGAGTTCAGAGCAAAATTGAAGGAGATAGAGACACAAACCCACTAAAAAATATCAACAAATCCAGGAGCTGGTTTTCTGAAAAACATTACCAAAATAGACTTCTAGCTAGATCAATATAGAAGAAAAGAGAGAAGAATAGCCAGAAAAGAGAGAAGAATAGCCACAATAAAATATGATAAAAAGGCTATTACCAGTGACCCCACAGAAATACAAACTACCATCAGAGAATACTATAAACACCTCTATGCAAATAAACAAGAAAATCTAGAAGAAATGGATAAATTCCTATACACATACACCCTCCCAGGACTAAGTCAGGAAGAAGTCGAATCTCTGAATAGACCAATAACAAGTTCTGAAACTGAGGCAGTAATTAATAGCCTACCAACCAAAAAAAGCCCAGGACCAGATGGATTCACAGCTGAATTCTACCAGAGGTACAAAGAGGAAATGTAACCATTCTTTCTGTAACTATTCCAAACAATTGGAAAGGAGAGACTCCTCCCTAACTTATTTTATGAAGCCAGCATCAACTTGATACCAAAACCTGGCAGAGAGAAAACAAAAAAAAAAGAAAACTTCAGGCCAATATGCCTGATGAACACTGATGTGAAAACAAATCCATGAGCACAGCAAAAAACTTATTCACCTCAATCAAGTCAGCTTTATCCCTGGTTTGCAAAGCTAGTTCAACATATACAAATCAATAAATGTAATCTATCGCATAAACAACCCAAGACAAAAACTGCGATTATCTCAATACATGCAGAAAAGACCTACGATAAAATTTAACATCCCTTCACGTTAGAAACTTTCAATAAACTAGGTATTGATGAAACATATCTCAAAATAATAAGAGTTTTTATGACAAACTTACAGCCAATATACCGAATGAGCAAAAGCTGAAAGCATTCCCTTTGAGAACCAGCACAAGACATGGATGCCCTCTAACGCCTATTGCCCCTCCTACTCAACATATTATTGGAAGTTCTGGCCAAGGTATCAGGCAAGAGAAAGAAATAAAGTGTATTCAAATAGGAAGAGAGGAAGTCAAACTGTCTTTGTTTACAGATGATATGATTCTATATTTAGAAAACCCCATCATCTCAGCCCAAAATCTCCTTAAGCTGATAAGCAACTTCAGCAAAGTCTCAGGATACAAAATCAATGTGCAAAAATCACAAGCATTCCTTTACATCAACAACAGACAAGCAGAGAGCCAAATCCTGAATGAACTCCCATTCACAAGTGCTACAAAGAGAATAAAATACCTAGTAATACAGCTAACAAGAGGTGTGAAGGACCTCTTCAAGGAGAACTACAAACCACTGCTCAAGGAAACGACAGGACACAAACAAATGGAAAAACATTCCAGCCTTATAGACAGAAAGAATCAATATTGTAAAAATGGCTATACTGCCCAAAGTAATTTATAGATTCAACGCTATTCCCATTAAACTACCATTGACGTTCTTCACATAATTTTTTAAAACTACTTTAAATTTCATATGGAATCAGAGAAGACCCCATATACCCAAGACAATCCTAAGCAAAAAGAACATAGCTGGAGGCCTCACACTACCTGACTACAAACTATACTACAAGGCTACAGTAAGCAAAACAGCATGGTACTGGTACCAAAACAGACATATAGACCAATGGAATAAAACAGAGACCTCAAAAATAAAACCACACATCTACAACCATCTGATCTTCGACAAACCTGACAAAAACAAGCAATAGGGAAAGGATCTCCTATTCAATAAATTGTGCTGGGAAAACTGGCTAGCCATATGCAGAAAACTGAAACTGGACCCCTTTCTTAAACCTTATATAAAAATTGACTCAAGATGGATTAAGGACTTAAATGTAAAACCCAAAACCATAAAAACCCTAGAAGAAAACCTACAAAATACCATTCAAGGCGTAGGCACGGGCAAAGACTTCATGACGAAAATGCCAAAAGCAATTGCAACAAAAGCCAAGACAGACAAATGGTATCTAATTAAACTAAAGAGTTTCTGCACTGCAAAATAAACTACCACCAGAGTGAACAGGCAACATACAGAATGGGAGAAAATCTTTGCAAGCTGCCCATCTGATAAAGGTCTAACATCCAGAATTTACAAGGAACTTAAATAAATTTACAAGAAAAAAAAACCATCAAAAAGTTGGCAAAGGATATGAACAGACACTTCTCAAAAAAAGACATTTATGCAACCAAGTATATGAAAAAGGGCTCAACATCACTGATCATTAGGAAATACAAATCAAAACGACCATGAGATACCATCTCACACCAGTCAGAATGGTGATTATTAAAAAGCCAAGAAACAACAGATGCTGGAGAGGCTGTGGAGAAATAGGAACACTTTTACATTGTGGACGGGAATGTAAATTAGTTTAACCCTTGTGGAAGGCAGTATGGCGATTCCTCAAGGATCTAGATCTAGAAGTACCATTTGACCCAGCAATCCCATTACTGGGTATATACCCAAAGGAATACAAAGGAATATAAATCATTCTGCTATAAAGACACATGAACCCATATGCATTGCTATTTACAATAACAGTGTCATGGAACCAACTCAAATGCCCATTAATGATAGACTGGATAAAGAAAATGTGGTACATATACACCATGGAATACTATGCCGCCATAAAAAGGAATGAGACTATGTCTTTTTCAGGGTCATGGATGAAGCTGAAAGTTATCATCCTCAGCAAACTATCACAGGAACAGAAAACGAAACACTGCACGTTCTCACTCATAAGTGGGAGTTGATCAGTGAGAACACATGGACACAGAGTGGGGAACACCACACAAGAGGTCCTGTTAGGGGGTTGGGGGCAAGAATAGGGAACTTAGAGGATGGGTCAATAGGTGCAGCAAACCACCATGGCACATGTACACCTATGTAACAAACCTGCATGTTCTGCGCATATATCCCAGAACTTAAAATTTTTTAAATGTATATTTTTTCCATAACTAAATTTCTTTCTTGAGCCTTTATTCCATAAATGACATAAAATTAATGCTAGTGAAGTAGAATTTCCTCTGCCAATTCAGAACATTTTCCCCATCCCTTTTCCATTTCTCTGAGATTGCTTCTAACATGTAAATGGATCTCTAACATCTAGGCATGGCATCCAAGGGCATCTGACCAACCCCTGCCCCCATCTGTCCATGCTTGTATATCTTGCTGGTCCTTGCTCTCACTGGCCCCTAGCGTGGGACATCCATCTATGCCAACACTCACTAATGACCTCAGTCCCATCTGGTCTTCAGTTTGAACTCCTGAACTATTTCTCCATGTCACCCTTTTGCTAACCTTGGGGCTCCACATGCCCAACAGCCTTCTCTACCTGTTTCTGTGACCATCTTAAAAATGGGGCAATGTTTTGGATGTTATCAATGTCATATTGCCTAGATACTATGACCTGCAACATGATGTGGGAGAAATTGGAAACCTCACCCCTCTCCTAGATCCCATCCAGAAACAAGCAAAATTGCAATGCAGTCCCGTGCAAAGAGTTCTTTATTCCCTCATAACACCTTCTAACCATGGCTCTTCTTTTCTATTCTTCCCCCAAACTGCAGAAATACTATCTAGTCTAGGAAAATGGGCTCCCTGGATCTGTCCAATATTCTTCTGTGCCTCTCATCTTTGGCATAGACTTCAGGGTTCTGACTTTTGACATCAACTCTCTTACAACTCAAAACCTTTTTCTCTTACACTACTATCCTTGCCATGAATGTCGACATTGTGTTTGAGAATTTGAAACAGAATATTGACTTTTTGTTAGTTAAGGCCTTTAACAAGTAGAGGCCTTAACTAATAAAAAGTCAAGAAATGGCTGGGTACAGTGGCTTACACCTGTAATCACAGCACTTTGCTAGTCTTTGCACTGCTATAATGAACATACCTTGAGAACTGCTGGTACATATTACCTTCCCTGCTGTCTGACAAGGGAGCACATGGCAGGAAGTCACAAGAAAAACCAAGGAATAAAGCACAGATTAACATTTCAGGCTATCATCTCTTTGCACTAAAGAAAAGTTTGTAATTATTCTTGACATTTTATTTTAAAATAAGTATGCCATTAAAACTACAAGACACTTGCCTTTAACTTACCATAAATGAGTGAAATGGAACATTTATTAATGATATATCAATGAACAGCAAACCTATCCTCTTTATTTGGAGGTTTTGACACATTTTGAGAGTCTTGATTAAAGGTGACGACATTAGTTAAAACATTTCTTAAACATATTTCCAGTGCAATTGAATATCTGAAAAGCATCTAAGGAACAATATCCAGCTCTATCCAATGAAAACCCAACACCTCAATTTGACTTGGCCATTTAGCCCTGCCTATATGAACATAGATCAGAACTCAAAGACACCCTGGCATCAATCAGAATCTTGGCTCTTCCTGTTTAAGAAACAATTACAGTTTGTGCTCAGCACAGACAGCTGAAAATTCTGAGCTAAATTGGACCAGCCTCGCTCAGGCTGCCAGCACCCAGCATTTCAAAGCAGTTTAATCCAGTCTCTACACATCGTTTCTTTACCTGGTTTCCACAGCCAGGTGACCTAAGTCAATGCAGCACATTAGTCCTTCCTTATAGAAAAACCTGATGGGAAAGAATAACGTCCACAACTCATTTCTGCTTGTAGCACTGCCAAATATGGGGGTTTGTTTCACTTTTATTTTGTTCTAAATGTCCACAAATGGTAGGGCCATTCCTGGTCCTTAGTCCTTAGGCTTCTCTTCACATTCAATCTATTAAGTGAGGTTTTTTTTAAGAGACCTGACACAGGAGGCAGCACTGAAAGATCAATCAACCTCTCATGAAATTCAGCTTGACTGTCAGAGCCCTTGAGCTGACCAAGAGCCATGATTAGAATCTTCATTCTTCTGGCTAGTGTCGAAAGCACTGACATCATATTCCATCCAGTGTTACAGGCCATGATTTACCACTGCTGGAAAAGGCATGTGCTCATCCTGTTATTTTCCTGAATAAGGCTACCATGAGCATCTTTGTATATTTTTTCTCCTGTTGAATTTTTTCCATGTGTTCAATTCCCACAAAGCAAATTACTCAAATGATTACAAATGATAATTATGACAATTGTATAAAAATAGAATTTAAGATAAAACAGTTAAGAAAAATAGAATGTAAGTTTGCCTGAATAACAATAACAGTGCATGTGGTCAAGGGACTGGAAGGAATATGCCAAAATGAACATTATACCAAAATAATGGGATTATGAATGATTTCCTTTTTCTTTAGAAAATTTATAAAATGATCTTAAGTTTTGCTGGAATTTTTTAAAAGACGACTGAAGTTTTCTAATTAGAGAAGCACATTAGTTTCTCATTGCAAAGATGATCCTGATTTTGTAAAGAACATATGGAAAAAGAATGACTTTTCTTTAGTACATTATAGCCTTTTAATAACAAACTGTACTTGAATTGTTTGCTGGAGGTTTCAATATTTGAAAAGTATTGAAGGAACAATAACAATAAAAAAAGAAATGGTACCTTATTTTTATTGTACTACTCTTCCTCATAAATATGCACATTTGAGGGGTTGTAAAAACAGCTGATCTACTAATTAAACATAGATGAATAGTAATTTTTTCTAGTTTAGTCCATGTTTATTCAGGTTTAATTTAATTCACATTTTGTATATAATTTCCAGAGGAAAGACAAAAACAATAAGAAAGAAATAAAGTGGGGTTTAGTGGCTTTGCTTTGTGTGGACAAATGAATCAGACATTTCCTCTATTTGTAAAATCATCTTAGAAGACAGCTAATGGCCATTAATGCATGCTAGTTGCCTACTTTAAATCAAAATAGAACAGATCCCAATTCTTTTTTAAATTTATTATTATTATACTTGAAATTCTGAGATACATATGCAGAACATGCAGGTTTGTTACACAAGTATACACGTGCCATGGCGGTTTGCTGCACCCATCAACTTCTCATCTACATTAGGTATTTTTCCTAATGCTGTCACTCCCCTAGCCCCCCACCCTCCAACAGGCCCTGGTGTGTGGTGGTTCCCTTCCTGTGTCCATGTGTTCTCATTGTTCAACTCCCTGACCCCAATATGTTTGTTTCCAACTATCATTATATGTCACTTTATCCCTACTTCAACAGTTAGGTAGATTCTAGCATTTAATCAAGAGCTTCTGTTTTACATCAAAAAAAACTTCCACATAGCAAAAGCAGATACCATAAAAAAGAAAAAAAAAATGTGCCTAATTCATTTCTCTCAGAAATCACAGCATAAAAATGCTGTGGACTGCTGTTGTAAATGACTAAAATTAATACACTCGTATTACAAGTAATTTTTTAATTCCCTTCCAGATTTTTTTTTCCAAAGACATGGTCTCTGTCGCCCAGATTGGAGTGCAGTGGCATGGTAAGTGCTCACTATAGCCCTGAACTCCTGGGTTTCCACCAAGAGTTCAACTTCCACGTTGGCCTCCCAAAGCCCCAGGATCACAGATGTGAGCACTGCACCAGGCCTCTTTCAGATTTTTTTAATATTTGGGCTTTTCTTCTGACTTCAGGCAATGATATAAGAAAATGGTGAGAGAGGAAGGAGGGGGAAAAGGAAGAAAAGTCAAGAAGGGCAGTAGGAACAAAGAAGAGAGTTGGCACCTACTGTTAGCAAATAAGTGTAAACAGTCCCAGACTTTTTCTATGCATTTTAACTGCATTCTACAGAGTTGAAAGAAGGTCTACTTCAGAACCTGGAACCTGATCAGGCAAGAGGTGTATCTCTCCATTGTCTTTTTAAGTTCAGGGGTACATGTGCAGAATGTGCAGCTTTATTATATAGGTAAACATGTCATGGGGGTTTGTTGTACAGATTATTTCATCACCCATGTATTAAGCCTAGTATCCATCAATTATTTTTCCTGATCATCTCCCTCCTCCTCCCCTCCACCCTCTCTTCAACCCCTGTGTGCATTGTTATGCACTCTAAATGTTCATGTGTTCTCATAATTTAGCTCCCGCTTATAAATGAGAACAAGCGGTATCTGGTTTTCTGTTCCCATGTTAAGTTTGCTAAGGATAATGGCCTCTAGCTCCATCCATCTCCCCGCAAAGGACATAATCCGGCTGTATAGTATTCCATGGTGTTTATGCTACACAATTTGTTATCTAGTTTACCAGTGATGGGAATTTAGGTTGATTCCATGTCTTTGCTATTGTGAACAGTGCTGCAATGAACATATATGTGCATGTATTTTTATAACAGAACAATTTGGGGTATATACCCAGTAATGGATTGCTAAATCAAAGGGTTTTTCTGTCTCTAGGTCTTTGAGGAATTGTTGCACTGTTTTCTACATTAGTTGAACTAATTTACATTCCACCAACAGTGTAAAAGCATTCCTTTTTCTTCATAACCTCACCAACATGTTGTTTTTTTTTTTTAATAGTCAAAATAATGGCCATTCTGACTGGTGTGAGATGGTGTCTCATTGTGGTTTTGTGTTTCTCTAATAATCAGTAATATTGACTTTTTTTTCATATGATTGTTGGCCACATGTATAACTGCTGGCTGCATGAGAAGTGCCTGTTCATGTCCTTTGCCCACTTTTTAATGGGGTTGTTTTTTGCTTTTAAATTTGTTTAAGTTCCTTATAGATGCTGCATAGCCTTGTAAAGTTTTCTCCCATTCTGTAGGTTGTCCATTTACTCTGTTGATAGTTTATTTTGCTGTGCAGAAGCTCTTTAGTTTAATTAGATCCCATTTGTCCATTTTTGCTTCTGTTGCTTTTGACATCTTTGTCATGAAATCTTTGCTCATGCCTATGTCCTGAATGGTATTGCCTAGGTTAATTCTAGGTGTTTTTTTTTTTTTAATATAGTTTTGAGTTTTACAGTTATGTCTTTCATCCATTGTGAGTTGATTTTTTTATATGGTGTAAGGATGCAGTCTTGTTTCAATTTTCAGCATATTGTTAGGCAGTTATTGCAGCATCATTTAATAAGGAATCCTTTCCTGTTTTTGTCTGGTTTCTCAAAGATCAGATAGTTGTAGGTATTTAGTCTTATTTCTGAGTTCTCTATTCTGTTTCGTTGGTCTATGTGACTTTTCATGTCCCAGTACCATGATGTTTTGGTTACTGTAGCCCTGAAGCATAGTTTGAAGTCAGGTAGCGTGATGCCTCCAGCTTTGTGCTTTTTGCCTAGGATTGCTTGGGCTTTTCAGGCTCTTTTTGGTTCCATATGAATTTTTTAAAGTTTTTTTATTCTGTGAAGAATGTCAATGGTAGTTTAATCGAAATAGCATTGAATCTATAAATTGCTTTGGGCAGTATGGCCATTTTCACAATATTGATTCTTCCTATCCATGAGCATAGAATGTTTTCCCATTTATTTGTGTTATCTCTGATTGCTTTGAGTAGTGGTTTGTAGTTTGCCTTGTAGAGGTCCTTCAAACCCCTTAAACTGTATTTGCAGGTATTTTCCTTTTGTGGCAATGATGAATGGAGTTCATTCGTGATTTGGCTCTTGGCTTAACTGTTGTTGGTGTGTAGGAATGCTAGCAATTTTTGCACACTGATTTTGTATCCTGAGACCTTGCTTGTTTATCAGTTTAAGAAGGTTTTGGGCTGACACTATGGGGTCTTCTAAATATAGGATCATGTCATCTGCAGGCAAGGATAGTCTGATTTCCTCTCTTCTATCTGAATACACTTTATTTCTTTCTCTTGCCTGGTTGCCCTGGCCAATAGCATGTTGAATAGGAGTGGTGAGAGGTCACCCTTGTCTTCCTTTAAGGATGCCAGTTTTCAAGGGGAAATGCTTCCAACTTTTGCTCATTCAGTATGATATCGGCTGTGGGTTTGTCATATAATGGCTATTATTTTGAGGTATGTTCCTTCAATAACTAGTTTATTAAGAATTTTTAACATGAAGGGATGTTGAATTTTATCCAAACCCTTTTCTGCATCTACTAGGATAATCATGCGGGTTTTGTCTTTAGTTCTGTCTATGTGATAAATCACATTTATTGTTTTGTGTATGTTGAACCCACCTTTCACCCAAGGGATGAAGCCTACTTGATTGTGGTGGATAAGCTTTTTGACATGTTGCTGGATTCAGTTTACCAGTATTTTCCTGAGGATACTTGCATTGATATTCATCAAAGATATTGGCCTGAAGTTTTTTGTTGTTGTTGTACCTCTGTGAGGTTTTGATATCAGGATGATGCTGACCTCATAGAATGAGTTAGGGAGGAGTCCCTCCTTTTCAATTTTTTGGAACAGTTTCAGTAAAAATGATACTGGGTCTTCCTTGGACATCTGGTAGAATTAAGTGTGACTCTATCTGGTCCTAGGCCTTTTTTGATTGGTAGGCTATTAATTACTGCCTCAATTTCAGAACTCATTATTGGCTTATTTAGGAATTATGTTTCTTCCTGGTTCAGTCTTCAGAGAGTGGATGTGCCCAGGAATTTATCCATTTCTTCTAGAATTTTCTAGTTTATGTGCATAGAAGTGTTTCTAATATTCTCTGATGGTTGTCTGTATTTCTGTGGGGCCAGTAGTAATATTCCTCCTTATCATTTCTGACTGTATTTGAATCTTCTCTCTTTTCTTATTAGTCTAGCTAGCAGTCTATTTTATTAATGTTTTCAAAAAAACAGTTCCTGGATTCACTGATCTTCTGAATTTTTGTGTCTCTATCTCTTGCAGTTCAGCTCTGATTTTGGTTACTGCTTGTCCTCTACTAGCTTTGGAGTTTGTTTGCCCCTGGTTCCTTAGTTTTTTCCATTGTGATGCTGTTAACTTAAGAACTTTCTAGCTTTTTGATGCAGGCATTTAATGCTATAAATTTCCCTCTTAACACTGCCTTAGCTGTGTCCCAGAAATTCTGGTATGTTATATCTTTGTTCTCATTTGTTTCAAAGAACTTCTTGATTTCTGCCTTATTTTCATTATTTACCCAAGAGTCATTCAGGAACAGATTGTTCAGTTTCCATGTAGTTGTGTGGTTTTGAGTGAGTTTCTTAATCCTGAGTTCTAATTTGATTGCTCAGTGGTCTGAGAGACTGTGTTATGATTCATTTGCATTTGCTGAGGAGTGTTTTACTTCCAATTATGTGATCAGTTTTAGAGTACATGCTGTGCAGTGACAAGAAAAATATATATTCTGTTGTTTTGAGCTGAAGAGTTTTGTAGATGTCAGGTCCACTTGATCCAGAGCTGAGTTCAGTTACTGAATATCTTTGTGAATTTTTGGTTTCAATGGTCTAATATTGTCAATGGGGTGTTAAAGTTTCTCACTATTACTGTGTGGGAGTCAAAGTCTCTTTGTAGGTCTCTAAGAACTTACAAGTCTGGGTGCTCCTGTATTGGGTGCATATATATTTAGGATACTTAGCTCTTCTTGTTGAATTGATCCCTTTACCATTATGTAATGACCTTGTCTTTTTTGATCTTTGCTGGTTTAAAGTCTATTTTGTTAGAAGCTAGGATTGCAACCCCTGCTTTTTTGTGTTTTCCATTTGTTGGTAAATTTTCCTCCATCCCTTCATTTTGAGTCTATGGATGTTTTTGCATGAGTCTCTTGATTGGGGCATTTAGCTCATTTACATTTAAGGTTAGTGTGTGGATTTCTTCTTATAATCATGATGCTAGCTGGTTATTTTGCAAACTTGTTTATGTGATTCCTTTATACTGTCACAGGTCTGTTTGCCTCAGTGTGTTTTTATAATGGCTGGTAATGGTTTTTTTCTTTCCACATTTAGTGCTTCCTTCAGGAACCCTTGTAAAGTAGGTCTGGTGGTAACAAATTCTTTCAGCATATGCTTGTCTGTAAAGGATCTTATTTCTCCTTCATTTATGAAGCTTAGTTTGGCTGGATATGAAATTCTGGGTTGGATTGTCTTTTCTTTAAAAATATTGAATATTGGCCTCCATGCTTTTCTGGCTTATAGAAATTCTGCTGAAAGGGTGGCTGTTAGTCTGATGGGCTTTCTTTGCAGGTGACCTGGTCTTTTTTTTTTTTTTTTTTTTTTTTTT
>NW_016107980.1:295915-375772 GCF_001604975.1 Cebus imitator | reverse complement strand
TTTTTTTTTTTGTCCAGCCTATTATCGATGGACATTTGGGTTGGTTCCAGGTCTTTGCTATCATAAACAGCGTGGCAATGAACATACATATGCATATGTCTTTATGACAGAAGGATTTATAATCCTTTGGGTATATACCAAGTAATGGGATTGCCGGGTCAAATGGAATTTCTATGTCTAGGTCCTTGAGGAATTGCCACACTGTCTTCCACAATGGTTGAACTAATTTACACTCCCACCAACAGTGTAAAAGTGTTCCTTTTTCTCCACATCCTCTCCAGCATCTGTTGTCTCCAGATTTTTTAATTGCCATTCTAACTGGCGTGAGATGGTATCTCAATGTGGTTTTGATTTGCATTTCTCTAATGACCAATGATGATGAGCATTTTTTCATGTTTGTTTGGCCACATATTTGTCTTCTTTGGAAAAGTGTCTGCTCATATCCTTTGCCCACTTTTGAATGCGTTTTTTTTCTTGTAAATCTGCTTTAGTTCTTTGTAGAATCTGGATATTAGCCCTTTGTCTGATGGGTAGATTGCAAAAACTTTTTCCCATTCTGTTGGTTGCTAGTTCACTCTAATGGTTGTTTCTTTTGCTGTGCAGAAGCTCTTAAGTTTAATTAGGTCCCATTTGTCTATTTTGGCTTTTGTTGCCATTGCTTTTGGTGTTTTAGTCATGAAGTTGTTGCCTCTGCCTACATCCTGAATGGTTTTGCCTAGATTTTCTTCTAGGGTTTTTATGGTGTTAGTCCTTATGTTTAAATCTTTAATCCAACTAGAGTTAATTTTTGTATAAGGTGTAAGGAAGGGGTCCACTTTCAGCTTCCTGCATATGGCTAGCCAGTTTTCCCAACACCATTTATTAAACAAGGAATCCTTTCCCCATTGATTGTTTTTGTCTGGTCTGTCAAAGATCAGATTGTTGTAGATGTGTGGCGTTGCCTCTGAGGCCTCTGTGCTGTTCCATTGGTCTATAT
The DNA here is from genome assembly GCF_001604975.1 of Cebus imitator. Lineage (NCBI taxonomy): Eukaryota > Metazoa > Chordata > Mammalia > Primates > Cebidae > Cebus > Cebus imitator. The sequence continues at coordinate 374,796 of NW_016107980.1, read as the reverse complement.
CTCGTTTTGGTACCAGTATCATGCTGTTTCTCTCTGACTGCTCTTAACATGTTTTCTCTCATTTTGACATTGGAGAATCTGAAGATTATGTGTCCTGGGGATGATTTTCTCACTGAGTATCTTACTGGGGTTCTCTGCATTTTCTGAATTTGAATATTGAACGATCTAGCTAGGTTGGGAAAGTTCTCCTGGATGATACTCTGAAATATGGATTAGTTCCATTCTCTACATCTCTTTCAGGTACCCTAATCGGGCATAGATTCAGTCTCTTTACATAATCCTGTATTTTACTGAGGTTTTGTTCATTCCTTTGCATTCCTTTTTCTCTATTCTTGTCTGCCTGTCTTATTTCAGAAAGACAGTCTTCCAGTTCTGAGATTCTTTCCTCTACTTGGTGTCTTCTGCTATTAATAACTGTGATTGCATTGTGCAGTTCCTGTGTTTTTCAGCTTTATCAGGTTGGTTATGCACTTCTCTATACTGGCTATTTTGGCTGTCAGTTCCTGCACTGTTTTATCATTATTTTTAGCTTCCTTGCATGGGTTACAATGTGCTCCATTAGCTCAGTGACGTTTTTTATCCACACTCTTAAATCTACTTCTGTCATTTCATCCATCTCAGCCTCAGCCCAGTTCTGAACACTTGTTGGAGAGATGTTGCTGTTATTTAAAGAGGGCATTCAGGATTTTTTAATTTTTAGCATTTTTGCACTGACTCGTTCTTATATTTGTGGGCTTATCTACCTTCAACCTTTGAGGATGCTGACCTCTGGATGAGTTTTTTGTTTTTGTTTTTTTAACAGTCTGGTCACTTTTCCATAGTCCACACTTTTCCTGTGGTTTGCTGGGGTTCCACTCCATACCCTAGCTGCCTCAGACTTTCTAGTACCTAGAGGGATTACCAGTGAAGGCTGTGATTCAGCAAAGATGGTAGCCTTTCCCTTCCTCTAGGAGCTCCATCACAGTGGGGCACAAACCTGTTGCCAGCCCGAACACACCTGTGGGAGGTGGCTGGAGTACCTGGCTGAGGACCCACTCAGTGCAGAAGAATGGAGTGGAGTCTCTCTTAAAGAAGCAGTTTAGCCACATTTTGCTAGAGCACCTGTGCTGTGCTGGGGCATTCCTTCCACGCCCAGTCTGTTTGAACTGTCCAAAGCCAACAGACTAAAATGGCTGAGTCATCCAAACAGCAAAGACGGTGGCCTGCCCCTCTCCCAAGGAGCTCTGTTCTGTCTCAAGGTAGGTGCTACACTGTTGGCAGTGGCTGGCTGGAATTCCAAGCCAGTCAGTCTTATCTTGTGAAGTTCCATGGAAGTAGGCCCATAGACCAACACTGCTCAGCCCCCTGGGTTCAACCCCCTACCTAGGGGTATGTACAGACCTCCTGCCTTGGCTGAGTTGCACACACATTTGTCAGGAATCCCAGATTGCAAGTATGTAAGGCTCTCTCGCATCTCTGTACATGCCTGAGTAGCTATTGTGCTGAAACTCTAAGCAGCTCTGTGTGTCATACCCAAGGCCCTGGTGAAAGGGGTTCATGAGGGGATCTCCTGATCTGACAGTTATAAAGATCCATAAGAAAAGCATGGGTTCCTGAGGTTGTACATCCACTCACTGTTTCCCTGGCCCAGGGATTGGGGTTCTCTTGGTTCCATGTCACTCCTGGGTGGGCCATCACTCTGTCTTGCTTCTCTCTGTTCTCCATGGGTTGAGCTGTTTCCCAGATAAGTCCCAATGCGAGTACTTAGATGTTTCACTTAACGGTACTGTATTTACTCACCCCTTGTGTTTCTCTCTGTGAGAGTCACACATTGTAGCTGCTTCTAGTCAGCCATCTTGCCTCACTCCTGCCATATTTTCTTTAACTCTTCTCTGAAAACCCAACATCATGCATTAGGGAGCTGGACTACTGTAAAAGGGAGTGCTGATTTCACACGGCCATTCTGATTTGTTTTTCCAAATGGAGATTTGAAAATGACACCTGCTTTCCCAGCCAGGAAGGTGACCAAAAAAGAAAAAGGAGGTAAGGGGAGGAGAGGAGAGGGGAAAGAAAGAGAAAAAAGAAAATAGCACCTGCTTGCCTTGGCAAAGTTCTGTTGGTGGTCAATGTGGACAGCATGGAATGACCTTTGAGATAGTTGTTGAAATCATGGCTGCTGACATTTTCAATAAGCCCATCTCTAGAAGCGACTGGGAAGTAGGCAGTTCACAACTGGAACACAATCAAAGAATAAGAAGAATGAAGGAGTGACAGTCAAGCAGATATAAACCCGTTACTTAAACTACTTACTGCCACAGTAGTGAGTTGATTGAAAATCAATAAACCATGCATAAGGAGTCTGGTCAGTAACCCCTGTGGGAAGGTAAGACTTGCAACTCTTCTTTTTTCATGTTCATGGCTTGTGAAGGCCTAAGCAGATCTCCTGTAAATTCTAGGGAATGGGGGTTACTTACTGTAAGCACCTTTAAAAAATAAGGTGCAAGATTTTGCGCATCATTGTGAGCCACTTAGCCACTGAGGATATTACTTACTTCAGTCATGTTAAGAGCAATCCAAACTGTTTATCGGTACACAGTACTGAGTACATAGCACAGAGAACCCAAACTATGTATCTGGGTCCTGCTTCACCTCCAAATATCATACTGGCACCCAGGTAGGAAGAATTGGGGAAGTAAGAAGGGTGTGATGGCTAATTTTATGGGTCAACTTGACCAAGGTAAGGGATGCCCAGATAGCCAGTTAATTATTCAAGGTGTGGTCTGTGAGGGTGTTTCCAGAAAAGATTAGCATTTCAATCAGCAGACTGAGTAAAGATGATCTGACTTCACCTATGTGGGTAGGCATCATCCAATCCATTGAGCCAAAATAGCACAAAAATATGGAAGAGGAGTCAATTATCTGCCTGCCCTTATACAATGGAGCTCCTAGTGTTGGGCCTTTGAACTCCAGACTGATATCATTTCCTCACCTCACTCCCACCTTCCCACTGGGACTGAGAGTTACGCCATAGACTTTCCCAGTTCTTAGGCCTTCTGACCAGTGAATTACACCTCCAGCTTTCCTGGTTCTCCAGTTTGCAGACTGCAAATGGTAGGACTTCTCAGTCACCAGAATTAGGTAAGACAATTCCAGTAATAAATAGCTAAACAGGCAGATAGATGGATCTATTGATCATACATACATACATACATACATACATACATACATACACATACAGATCCTATTGGCTCTGTTTCTCTGGAGAACCCTTATACAGAGGGGTTCTAAATGTCTGTAGGTTTGGTCAGAGAACAGTGATTGCTACATCCTGAGATACACATTGGTCCTAAAACAAAGGGAATTCATTTTAAACCCAGAATTATTATTTAATTTTTTTTTATTTAGAGAGGGAGTCTCACTCTATTGTCCAGGCTGAAGTGCAGTGGTCCTAAAAAAGGGAATTCATTTTAAACCCAGTTTGTCTTATTTAATTAATTTATTTAGAGAAGGAGTCTCACTATGTCACCCAGTCTGGAGTGCAGTGGTCCTAAACTAAGGGAATTCATTTTAAACCCAGCTTGTTTTATATATTTATTTGTTTGTTTATTTAAAAAGGGAGTCTCGCCCTGTTGCCCAGGCTGGAGTACAGTGGTGTGATTCTGGCTCACTGCAAACTCTGCCTCCCAGGTTTAAGCGATTCTCCTGCCTCAGCCTCCCAAGTGGCTGGGATTACAGACAGCCACTACCACACCCAGCTAATTTTTGTCTTTTTCATAGAGACAGGGTTTCACATGTTGGCCAGGTTGGTCTTGAACTTCTGACCTCATGTGATCCACCCGCCTCGGCCTCCCAAAGTGCTGGGATTACAGGCATGAGCCAGTGTGCCTGGCCTAAACCCAGCATCATTTTAAGTCTTCTCTCATCCTACACAGGCTGGACTTTGTCAACCCTGACCTTTTTCCTCTAAATGACCTGGTTTCAGAGAACTTCTCACCAAATGGAGTTGTAAGAAGTTCATAAAGTAGGACATTTACATGCTGCATATATCAGATCCTGGAACAGTTCAGCTCCCAAAAGCCTTGAAACCACAAGTCATTGTTCATCTGAGACTAAAGGACCAAGAAAATAAACCTTGGTTTCTCAATAAACTATGCTTGCAATAAAGAAACAGTGCTTTCCCCTGAGAGCTGTATGCTATAATTACAAAGCAAGAAGTACATTTTTTCAGACATTATACCTGGGATCCTCTCAACTTCATAACCAGAAGTTATGCTGACATCATAGAGCACAGGATCACCCTAGTAGAAATCTACTTGGAAAACTTCTGTAAGAGAGTGTAATAAATTAACAGTGGTTCCTTCTGGAGAGGGAGATGAAGTTCGGAGATATGTGAAAAAGATGCTCACAATTATTCTACATACTTCTTGGGTACAGTGCATCTGGAGAAGAGGAAGTCTGTACCACGGTGGACATCTGCAGTGGTAAAGTGAGTGGCTCACAATGATGTGGAAAATCTTGAATTTGATCTTTTAAATGTTTAAATGTAAACCTAGCACAAGTGTTTACTATGTGCTAGGTTCATTGGAGGCTATGACTCTACATTTCACATGGATCCTGCCCTCAAGCAGAGTGGTGAGGCATGAATGCAAACTACTGTGATACACGGTAGAAGGTGGTTTAATAAAGAGCCTCAGAAGTGTTATGAGAATTGGAAAAATAATTCCTTCTTTCTGAGGAGAATCAGGGAAGGCAGAGAACATCATGCAAAAGATGGAAAAATATGAAAATGTATTAAATGCTTAGACAAACTGCACACTTTTATTTATTAAGATCTAGTTCCAATGTCACCTCTGTAGTGAAGAGTGTCCTTTGTCTCCTGGAGTTCAATTGCTCTGACCCATCATGATTTTAGTTTCTACCTCAATATTAGCCAATTTTCCTGTTTATAAATCTTCCTCTATTAGACTCTTAAAGGCCAGAAGGCATTTTACATATAACAGTACATACACATACCCTCACACTGGCATCCATCCTATCCAACCATTCATTAAAAGTACTGAGCTTTGTGCATAGGTGGGGGGGGGGCGGTGCGGTGACATGCAAAATTGAGTAAGATATAATATCTACCATTAAGGATAGTAACCTAAAAATTAATACTCCCAGCACAGTCTCATAAGTGCCTTGACAGAATTCACACATAGAACTATGAAAACCAAGATGATCAAAATTAAAGAGGATGAAAGGAAAATGTTTCCTAAAAGAGACAGCAATTAAGGTTTTATTTATTTTTTTTTTTTGAAGTGGAAAGAGGAATAGGGTATAAGACAGATTCTATGTGGTGGTAACAGCATCATCCCTTCAAGAACTATTAACAGGCACTCGAAAATATTAAAATGATCCAAAGTATAATCAGGGTAGAGTCTGGGGAACTTGATTCCCATCTAATTATTTTCTTTTGACATAATAGCCATTTTTGAAAATAAACCCAATGTTGACCTATAAAAGAAAGCTGGTGAAGCGACTTATCCTCGACACTGAAACAACATGCCCACAAACTTATTTCCTGATCACTCCCAACAAATATTTCAGTGCAGTGACTCTTTGAGCAAAATAAATGTGTCACTAGTTATAAAGTAGTATCATCTAAATCAATTCAGAGTGAAAAACTAAGGGACTGGCCTCTGGGCTCCTTACCCCTGTGCCTGGAGAGATTTGCGCAAACTTCCACTCTTCCTACCAGCTAGAATGCTTTACTGCTTGGTAAGCAGGCAATTGCCTTCCCTTCTTGACATAATTGCATCCCTTAACATCAAATGTCATCTAGGTAACTTTTGCTTTATACTTGCAGGAGAGAAGATATAAGAAGCAAATACAAAGTTAACTAGGGAGTAATAAAGTGGTTGTTTGCAAGCATGAAGAGATAGAAAACCTCTCTACGATTCTGTGAACTGGAAGTATTACTTTGGTTTGCTGTAACCTCAGCTTTTAAGGGGCAATACCTCTATCTTCTCTATTTAGTTGCTGAATTTTTTTTAATAATAGTTTCTATTAAAATAAGAATAATTTTTTAGAAGCAAGTAACTCAAATTCTCAAAACAAAAACAAAAATAATGAAATATAAGCTCAAAAGCATTAACAAAGTAAATGAAGAAAATATTCTGAACTTAAACGAACTTTAAAAACATGTTTTTAGAAGTGTGAAATGAGTTTTCTATTTTGCTTAATTACTTGCAGGAAATTTTTGCATGTTAGCATTACGTCCCAAATAAGAATCCACACCCATAAGCAGGTCTGACCTAGGTGAGCAATGATACTTTACAAAGTAGAAATGAACATAAAATATTTTCAAAAAGTTAACATTTATGTTTATTAAAATTAAGCCACAATCTATCTCCTGACATACAAATAGCTGAGAAGTTAAAATATGTTGCAACTCCAACCTAATTTCACAAGTGTTGTTTTCATCTCCAGTCTTGAAAGGTTTGTCACACAAACAGTTTAGTTAAGGGCAAAATGGTGATAATATGTGTATCTTAAACTGACTTTGAAAAGGATGCATCACAGGTTGACACTTCCACATCTATACAACTTTATTAACAAGTAAAATACATGCCAGCATGTTTTATATATAGGCTAGGACATTCCTATGATAATGGATGGCACATTATCATCTAACAGTTGACCTTTATCAAATATGCTAATATTTCATATAACTATTTGAAGAATTAAATAACTAACAATAAATGTTAACATAACATTTAACAGCAGTTAAAAATATAAAAGCCATTCAGTTTAGTATTTACCATAAGCTGGAATCATTCAAATACAACTATTAAAAAAAAAATACTATTCCTCTTCTACAGGCCAAATGGTCGATTAGAAAACACTGTGGTGATAATACTGGCTCCTGCCCTTACCCCAGTTCCATCCGTCAAAGGACAGTGGAGCTAAAGTAGTCACTTCTTGGTACAGTCTACAATTATACACAGGGTGATCATATAACTTATCCTCCAAATTAGAATACTTTTGAGAGTGAGACAGTGTATTAAGCTGAGAGAACAGGAATAACGAGGACTGTTTCGAGCAAACTAAGGATATATGTTACCTTTGTTAAGTACAGTATCACATTCACTATTATTACTTTTTGCACTTCTTGAAATAGTACATACTAGATGAAAACAATTATATTAAATGAAGAGACTCCAAATTTTTCTCCAGTTGGATATTTTGAGCTCCACTTTTCCTGTTAGGAGAGATTTTACTGAAAATATTAGTAATTACTGTTTTAACAGGTAAAATCTGTTAACAACTTCAAAGGCATGTCTAAAATGAAATATATCTTATAGGCTCAAAATAATAGGCTAAAGATTAGTATTTTTTCTATTAAGCAGAGATTTTCATTTTAACTGAATGTAATGGGATCTGTATTTTAATCTAAATTTCTAAAATCTATCCCACATACACTATATAGAAAAGGGTATTTCTGCTTTAAAATTCAGTTTATTGCATAAATACATAAAAATGGATTATTCTAGACAAGACTAGCTTATTCATTTACAATAGAAATAATTTGAAAAATTTTTGCATTAACTTCCAAGCCCCAGTTCACACTCAAAAATGTTTCGATCCCCTAACAAGATTTTTGAGTTTTCAATCTTTAAGGCAGAGTGCAAAGATGATCAATTGTCCCCAAAACACAACAGCAGCTGTTCAAGCTCAGAGGAAATGAAGTATGCAGGAATTGATATGTCTGAACGAGAACATTAAGTTCTGGAAAATGACATTCTGATTCCCCTGCTTACATGATGAGATTTAAGGCTACCTTTGAATTATGCCAATTACAGAGAATTGAGATCAATATGTACACTTGAATCTTATAGATTTGGGGGGGGGAAAGTCAAAACAAAAAGCGAAGTTTTGATGTTGGATCAAAAGTAACATATCCATATTCAGAAAACAAGCATTTATACCATAAAAGCTAAAATGAAATTTTAGTAAGTCGATGTTTGATAGCTAACCTTCTTAGTAATTTTAAATTACCATGTAGCAAAGGTTAATTTCATTTAAAAATTATTGAAAGAATAAAGTACAGGTCTGTAAGAAACTAATATGCAAGAGATCCACCATGAGTTTGAATAAGTTATTAGTACAGTTTAATTTTATTAATTTCCAAATTAGGCAACTAAACTAAATATTTTTCTTTACCCCATGCTATTGTTTTACTTCAAGGGGTGTAACACTTAATCAACAATAAAATTCTATGCAGGAAAGTAAACTGAATGAGACAAAACAAAAAATAGACTGTATTAGCAAAACAAAACTATGTTTTATTTATCAAAGACAATGAAAAAATTAGAAAATACAGAGAAATACAAAAGAGGTTATAAAGCATAATAAATTTTATTTTTTGGAAATGGAAAAATGTCCCTTAATAGTTAGATGTACCTTTTAGTAGTAATGTCTAATAATAAATAAAAGTCAATTTTATACGTTCCATATAGCTGTATTAAATAATTTTTAAGTTTAAAAGATAATATACCATCATTTTAAATGTTGGTATTCAAAATTAAAGATATAATCAAAAGGAAAAACAGATGAGACATAAAATAATTTGCAAGATGGGAAATACAGTAGCTTATGAATGTAAATTAAATTCCAGTTGTAATAATGGTTCTGCACTCTCACGACACACACAGAACCCACACCCTTATATGCCACAAACACATTTCCATAATGTGAAAATAAGTGTTTTGCATATCTCATTTCAGGATATGTTTTTTACAAGTTAATCCTAAAGTCATAAAGCAAGAAGCGATTAATAGCACAAGATTTTAAAGGCAAAGCTTTAAAAATTAAACTCTAAAAAAATTATTACAATGATACTGAAAGATATTTTATTGGCTTTTTAAAAGACAAACACTAATGAGAATTACCTTATTTAGAAAATTAACTTTCAAAATTATCTTAAATGAAATAAATATAATTTCTAATACAATCTCTTCCTGCAAGAATCTCTAAGATGGGCAATCCTAAAAACCCAGCTTCTCATTTGAAAATCCCTAAAACTAGTGTGTCCCTTAAAAAAATTTTTCTTTTTCTTTTAAAGGACATTCGGTACACTCACATTTTCTTAAAATTTGTCCGAAAACAAATTCTATCTTTAACACTCAGGTTTCTAAATGTGTGTGTCTGTCTGTGTCTGTGTGTGTGTGTGTGTGTGTGTGTGTGTGTGTGTGTATGCATGTATACATATACATATATATATTTAGTTCACTTAATTTAAAATTAATGAAAGATATCTGGACACAATTTCTAAGATAACATTGCAGAAAGTAAGTTATGCATGGTTATTTACAGGAAGAGTTTTCCTAAACAATAATGTAAATGTCATGTTCAAAAATCTGACAAATCCTTTCTAATAATCAGTACTGCAGATTTCAATAAATTTTATATAACAAAAGATGTTTCATGTGTAGAATTACCAGATGANCAGAAACTAAATCATTTGACATGGTTAATAATCTCATTTTTATTATACTAAATGTCAGGTCAAAAGTCAATGGCATTTACATGCTGGAAGACTGTTTATCACTCACCTCTTTCAATTATATCAAACACTGATTAACCAAATGTGACTGGACTTAAGTGCTACAACTTCATGATTTCTTTCAAGTATATGCAAATCTCTTAAATGGGCACATATGCATATGTGCAAAACAAATGAAACATAGATACTTAAAGAATGAACAGAAGTGGCCTATAAACATAAACCACCCTGCCATTCAAAGCTCTGTCTTTTCTTCACTAATTTGTCTTCTGCTATTAGTAGTCTTCTATCCTATTAAAGTTGTAGGTTTACCGATGATCTGGAAATTTCACATTGGTATAAGAAAGGAATGTCGGGTTGACGCAGTCTGGAGACAAAGAAAGAATCAGTCTTAAAATGTATTAAGCTGTGTTTATCTAAGTCATAGTATAATAAGACACATTTTATAGAAGAATTATATCAAGTATATAATATTCTTTTGATAAAGATAACAAAGTCTATATGTCAGAATATACTCTAAAGTGTAAAACTTCTCCAGCAGACCTACATCTGGAAAATACTTACACTGTATTTTATTTGTATGCTTCAAAACGCATACAAGATAATCACACAAATTAGTAAAATAGCAAAATTATTTTGCCTTTTATCTTATCATTAATATTGACAAATTCTTAGTGCCACTGTTTGCAAAGGTATTTTGCTTGTTAAAATAAAAAAGCGACATCTTTGGGAGTGGTTGGTGGAGTCTTTAATGGAACACTTAAAATGATACTTTAACATGATCTAGAAATACAATTGTATTCATTGTACTCTAGAAGAAATAAGTAAATTATATAAGATTATGTATAACATATAAATAACATGTAAGCAACCAAATCACAAAGGATACAATTTATTTATTAGAAAAGATATTTTGTTTTAGTATACTTGAAACACTTTGTTCCTTGTAGTCCTACATTCAGAAGTTAAGTACTAGTAGACATTTTGGTTATGGAATTCAAATGCTTTAAAACTTTACATTATTTAAGACATAAAGGATATGGTACTTGCTTTAGAAAACAGAATACAGTATGAGATTTGCTTTAGAAAACAGAATACAGTATGAGATTACTTTATGTGAAGATACTCCCACTGCACAATAAATAAATACTATTACTGTATACACAGCCTCCAGAAACTCACTGGAAAACTAGTAAGACAACCTCTATTCATTTCTTCATATTTCCACTTACTCAAGTTGTAGCCTTTATTGTTGATAAAAACTAACACACATTTAAAAAACAGTAACAGAACTATTTTCTTCACAAGACTTTTATTCCTTGATCCAGATTATTAAAAGGACTGCAAGACAAATTATTTTTCAATCTTTTTCTCCACCAGATTATCTAAGTGAATTTCACATTGTTTTATACAAAAATGCCCATTCCTTCAGTGTAAGTACTATGTCATATTTTGTTTTGTTTTCAAGCCTTCAAATTTTGTGCTGGTAATTACTTCACATACATTCTATGGTTAATCTTTATAGAGAAGTTTTAAAATTCTGATTTAAAATTTCAGTTCACTCATTATGTATTTTAAAAATTAAAATGTATGACATTCAATTTTAAAAATCTGAAAGTCATCTAAAAAGGTTTACAACTTATTAAATTTCAATAAGCTGTTAGTAGTATTAAGAAATATTAAATATTCTAACAGTAAAAATCATGAATACAGATTAGGCATTTAATATGTATCTGGTAAATCTGAATACATAAAGGGAATAGACAGAGTTCATAGATTAATATTTCTTACCTCTATAATAAGAAGAAATACCTTGTTCTATGAGCAGCTGCCATACTTTCAGACATGTTTCTGACTTTTAGATAATTAACAAATCCTCTGAAGAAAAGGAGCAGGCCTGAAAAGGTTGAAATAATACATATATACTATGTTCTTATACAGAAAGGGGCAAGATAAATTTAAAATAGACAATTATAAACAAGATCCTCTTGGCTTAAGGAATTTTATTTGCAGACTTCCATTCATTCTGTAATATATTTTACAATATAAGGATAAACTCTGTCACAAGGAAATATAATCTTTCAATCTGTTAAGCCTAGATGTACTAAAATTAAAGCAAATCTAGCTATAAAAATCCAGAATTACATATAAACATACATTTATAAGTGATTTTCTTAAATAGTAAAGTTACCTGATGCACTTAAACTGATTCAACTCATAAAAACCCCATGTTACAATGTACCAATCTTTTCAATTGATGTAACTTAGTTCACTTAGTGAACTAAGACATATTTACTTATATAAAGTAAATGAAAAGAAAAAAATATACATGTGGTTGCTAATAACTGTGGAGAAAAAAACAAGCCTGTACAGCGATATCAAGTGCCTATCATCTGTGAAATCTGTATTTGAAGATATGTGCATTTTGTACATATTTAAATTATAAGTTCTTATTTTGAGGTAATAATAAAAAAATATAATAAAAATTAAGATGAGTTAGAAAAGACGACTTGGAAGAGTCACTCTAGTGATTTACACTATTTGGGATACATCTTATATCTATTTCAGTTTTCTCCTTTGTAAAATAATAACCACAGATATATTTAATGATTTAAAAAGCAATACCTGTGAAATTCTCTAAAGTTTCAAATGAAAAATTAAGATAAGTATAAAACATTACCATTATTAGTATAAGCCTTTGAAATACTTAAGCATATGATTCTTAGGGAAACATTTATTAACTCCAGTAAATTTTTAACAAGGAAATTGGAGTGGGGGGGTCCAAAAACAAAAACAGAAGAATCTATTGTATGTGTATGATTTTCCTCACCAGGAAGAAAAGGAGTTTGTGAATTTAAAAGATGAAATCCCAAACTAAATTTGTACCCCAGCTAATCGCTAAAAAAAGAAGGATGTGTGCAGTAAATTGGAGAGGAAAAATAGAAGAGAGATACAAATGATGACTTAATTGGTATAAATTTCAGCTAAATCCAATCTAATCTGCTTCCCATATCCTAACTCCCTCTGTTTAGGACTCCCTCTAAATTCCACCCTCATGCTTTTCCAGATGCTGTTCAAAGACAATAATACTGTTATCCAAATGTAAAAATATTATTGAAAAATATAAACCAACTTATTTGTGGAATCCCTTTCTTTGTCTCTAAAGCTGCTGCTTCTAACATACATTTTATTTTTCAGGCATTTTCTAAAAGAAGCCAGACAGTTCATATCTAAAGACCAATCGCTCAGTGGCTACTGTTTCTCAGCATTCTACTAAGTGCTCAACATTCTTTTCAGCATATGTGAGAGCAACGTTTTTATCACTGATTACATTTTCACATTCCCTGAAATAAACAAACACTAGATTATGGCTCTGAAGTGAAACTGACATTGTCCTCTGTATTCTACTCTGCCATAATTACCTAAGATTCCTCCAATCTCTAAATAATACACACACACACACACACACACACACACACACACACACACACACACACACACAAATGTACTCATTTAATATGTTTAAATGCTTAAGAGATTTTATAAACCTTTTCACTTTTAGCTAAGAAACTCAATAAAGAACATAGCATTCCAGCAGTCAGAACACAACAACATAAAACTAGCTTCACCTCCAGAGGCATCTCAGCAAAGTCACAATGCTAAAATTATTTCACTATAGTTATTAAAGAATTAAGTGACCTTATCTGACTAATAAAGAAAATTGTTTCCCAAAAGAAAGATCCAACAGTATGACTAAATAAAAACTCAAGAGAGAAGACTGCCACCTACTGAAATGCTGTTATTTTCTGATGCAATTCTGAGTGAAACAAGGGCTTTTAATCTTAGCTAGAAACAAAATGTATTTCTTATGTCACAAATATATCTGAAATGTGAATTAAAGGTATAATGTCATTTAAAGATTAACTTAATTATCTTACATTGAAGGTAAAAAACAAAAGGGAACGAAAATTGAAAATCCATAAAATTCCATCAATATTAATAAAAAGACATGCCTTATAGGAAGACAACTCAACAGAAGTACTGTGATCACTAGGCATGAAGTTTTTCCTTATGCCTGGCTGATTAATGATTAATTCAAGGCACATTTCAAATGCATAAAGAATGTTTTCATGATCCAAAAATAAGAGAATGGATAGAACCACCAAGCAACCCAACTCTCAAATTCTCTAAGGTCATTAAAAGAAGTTGTTTGTGTATATTTTCTAAGACAAATGCTAAAGACAATTTTTTTATCACACTGTTATTTAAAAATTTTGTAACATTCTATTATCATCCCGCCACTGACTCTTTACACTGATAGCCTCTGGCTTTGAAATCTAAGAAATCTATGGTGCTATGTAGAATAGAATTGTTTAAAAATGTGAGATGCAAGTGTTTGAATGTGAGAATTTTACTGTAGAAAAATAATTTCCACATAAATTACAACATAGTTTATTCACATCTTACAGTTTTTGGAAATATCGAAGTTAAACTAAATGTATTAAGAATAAACTTACCAAGTACAAGAAATATCCACCAAAGCCAATACTGTCCATTGAAATATCCAGTAAAATAATCAGAAAACTATGGAGTGAACATAAATATATTAACCAAATTTGTATAGCTGAATTTGAAAATCATACATTATCCTCAGTTTCAGAATGATTTACTTCAAATAATCTTTAACATTTAAAAATAGCACAAAGGAAAAATTAAAATACTTAATGACATACATATATATGAATTATCTGAGAAAAAAATCATCTCATGCAATAGTAAAAAAACTTACACAAAATACTTTAGAAACAAAAAAGTTTCAAACTGCCCACAAGAAATAAAAGTAAATGCTGTATGTCTGAATCATACATTTTCTCATTAAAAAGTTCACATCAGTCCTTTCTTCATAATCTCTCAAAACCACCACTACCATCCCAAACACACTACAGCAATGCACTGCTTCAGATATGAACACCAAAAGCCACATTAATTTAATCTTATCAGATGGGGATGTTCTACTGACCTCCAAAAAGAAGAGCTTTTGACCTTCTGCACACCCCCTACTGTTAATCACTGCCAAAAATTCTAGGTGCATAAAGACCCCAACTTATTAGAGTCTTTATTTTCAAACTAGATGCTCTAGTATTCAGTTCCCAACAGTGAACTGAGAACAGTTAAACGAACCTTAAAGTGGCATTTCAACAGTTCCTCTTAGTGACCATGGTGGACAGTTTTACATTCTCCTGTGGTATAGGGATATGAACAGGTAGATGGAAGGCAGTGTTTGATGATACTGGGCACAGGTATCTTTTCCTTGATTAGACTCTAGACCTCACACCTCATTAATTTTAAAAGGGTTTTTTTTTTGAAATCAATCTAATTTTCTTCAGTTACTTCAGATAACTTTAGCACCTAAAACAGTACCTCAAATGATTACTTTTTAAAAAGTGTTTAATATAACCTACTCTAAAACTACTAAACATTAGCTTGTGTTTACCCACCCTGTTTCCACTGGTCTGCAAACTGAATCTGATGTAACTAAAAATGATTTAGTTAAATGCAGACTTGTTCTCAAATCTGATATTAATTAAAAGTGTCTGCACCTTTATATGTAAAGATTTCCAATTACATGTTGGTAATTTTCATATAAGCTTAAAAATGCTAGACTTTGGCAATAATAAAAAAAGCTTACAAATTGTAAATAATCATTTAGGAAGCATATTAAATAAAGATTACCTAAGTCTGTATAGCCTTTTAAGTATTTTCTCAGGAAGTATTTTCAATTAATAAATAAACCATTTATTACTTATAGTAATTTCAGAGATTTAAAATTTCAAAGTACTACTAAACACACAAATCCCACATATACCTACATCTTTAAAATATGTACAATGAAGGAGGGACTTGAAATTGAAAAGACACAGCTTATACAAGACTGTACTATACTATTTTTTATTCAGGTGATTAGCAATTAGAAATAAAACATTTTCATACAGGTCTTAAAGGCTATAAGAACAAAAAAAGAATAAAGAACCAAAGCAATACATTTTAAATTTCCGTGTGTTACCCAGTAACAGGCAACCTGAAAATCAAGAAGAGAGTCATTCATCACCAAAAATATTTACCATAAAGCTATTGCTTATTTACTCCCAAGTGAAAAATATAATTACCTTCACCCTGATGTCAAAGAGAAGGATTCGCTATGTAGAAAGGATAAAGAAATGCTTTTGGACTCATTACTATGTTAACAAAAATGTTTTAAAATACTAAAATCATAAGCCTAAGCTAATTTTTTTTTTAAATAAGTAAACCAATCATGTTGATTGGCCAATCACAGTCTATCGAAATCCAATTTTGGAAAATAAATTAACCAACATTAAGAATTCATCTGATTTTACTGTAATAATATAACACCAGCATTTCATTGTTTACATCCTATCTACTTTCAAAATGTATTTGATTTGTTTTTAATGAAACATGTATGTATTTCTAACCAAACAATAAAAACCTTAGAAATAGTATCAAAAGCCTAGGCTAAAGATATTTACACAAAATCCAAGGTTCGTGGCAGCTCAGAAACAAAATGGAGAGCAGCAGTATGATTTATAAATTACTTATTATCTAATGAAAGGAAACATCAGGTTTTTAGGATAAAACTTTTCTCTCAGCACTAAACTCTAAGAGGAATGTATTACTTGGAGCATTATAATAAAAGTCAAAATACAGTGTAACCAAGGTAGTTCAGAAGTAGGAAAACAGGCAATGAATTGAGACCAACGTAGATTCTAATTCACATTAATTCACATTAAAAACTGTGGGATATTGAGCAAATTTTTAGGCTCTTTTTATTCTTAGTTTCATCACCAATAAAATGTCTAGATCATGGCCAGCATCAGATATAAAGTATGAAAATTTGTTGTTTGTAACAAATTATGCCTGGCACACACGAAGGATTAAATGAATGGCAGTTATTGTTATTTTATACAAAAGATTTTTTAAAATCCTTGTAACACTTCTTGATACACGCTAAAGGCCTGACATGAACTCTAACTCAGTAAAAGTATTTTAAGGGAAACTAAACAGTCCTAGTGATCAAACTTGATGCCAGCATACACCTTACAAACTAAGAAACTCCAGTCTTTGAATTTAAGTTCCCTGTCTTACCACATCAACTAGAGTTGATAGCTAGATAGTCTAATCCCTTCTCAACCTGAGGTTCCTATGAGCAAATTAAGCTGTAATACTCTAAGGGCATAAGTTATATAGGATGCATTAACTTCTTTCTTATATATCTAGAATGATACTAGCAATTTACTAACTTTGGGAGAACTGAGAAAATAGTCCTCATATCATTTTCTGTGTTCTGTGATTTAGATGAGAAATCCTATTTGAATAATAGTGCCTAATTCTATTAGTATCATAACCAACATTGGACTTATCTAGATCCAACTCTTGAGGTTTTTTTAACACTAATTTCTGCAATGGAAGGGACTGTGTCCTTATCTTTTATGTTCCATAACACCTAATAGATTTATACTTGTGTTAGGAACCCACAGTACATTTTTTGCAATAAAATTAAAACAACAAATTGCCAGGGGATAGTTCTTAAGATAGCTCAAATTTTAATTATCTTAGAAGAAATCAGTCCATAGGTCCCAACCAAGAATTAATTGATTAATAACAAAACCTATGGCTCCGCTAGGATTACTGAAACCCTGGGAAGCTATAAAATAAGTTTTAAACTAATGAAGAAATACATCTATAAGCATTAATATTTTCATAATAGATACTTTTAAATCAACTTAATAATATAAATATATTATCAAAGTGTCAACATTTAAGAGAAACTAATATATTTGATCTAAGATTCTACTAAAAATTTTAGGAGGATTTAGCTCATTCAATTAGAAATGAATGTTTAAAAGTAGAATGTATGTATTTTAAGTTATTAATTGTATAACAGCATTTAAAATGTGTAGGTAACTTTTCAGAAGACTTATTAAAACAATAAATAAGGCCACTCTTGATCATTCTTCTAGAGCTTATTGCAAAAAAAAAAAAAAAAAAAAAAAAAACTAGGAAGAAACATTTATAAAAAGAAGTCAAAAGAGGCCTTCAAAAGGCAAAGGTAAAGAGCTGGGGGATGATCATGCTAACAACACTAATGTCTATGCAATTTTCACAGAAAACTATTTTGGGACTAGAGAAGTTGTTAAGATGGGGAAAAGAAAAGGAGTTACCATTGTCTCCCTACACACTATCTTGTAAATTATAAGAAGGCAGAGGGTAACTTCAGGGAACAACAGGAAAATAAGAAAGGCTTAGAAGAAGCCTAAGGGAAAAAAGAGTTCTAATAACCACTTCATAGGCCTTTACTTTTGAGTAACTACTTCATAGGCCTTTACTTTTGAGCTCTCAATGTTTTCAAAAGAAAAGAGTGAGAAGATATTTACGGTTCATGATAATGTGACTAAACGAAAAATTTTTATGTTTTAACTGATTTGAGGCATACCTGCACTATATTACAATAATAGCAGCCATGATTTACTGAGCACATATATTTGTGCAGTAACTGGGTGAGGTACGTTAATTACATTATTTCCATGTCTCATAAAAATCCTGCAAGGCAGCTATCATCAGCCTATTATGAAGAAACTAATGCTTAGAACAATTAAGTAACTTAAAGTTAAAAGACATATAAAAAAGATGAGATTCAAACTTAAATTTTTCTGACTTCAAAGTTCTTTCCTCTATAATAACAACTTCTCATAAAGTTACAAAGTGTTCATACCACAGAGATCACTATAATGATTAAGTATAGGATTTAAGAATAAGCCTTGAAATAACTGAATTCATGAAAATAAAGTAACCATTTATGAACCACAAAGAAAATTTCATAAGTCTCATTTTAGATATAAAAGAGATACATGTTATCAAAACACTCACCCTGACAATAAGGATCCACTTGATCAAGGAAAGGCCAAATCCGCAGATAGCACCATACCGTCCAGCTATGGTATTGGTGATACAGAAGGATAAACAAAATCCAAGCCAGTTGAAAATAAATGCCACTAAAAGCAACAGAAACAGTTATCTTACTAAACCTTAATTTGGAAACAAATTAACATAGACATATTAATAATATTTCACTGCTCAATGGAAACAGCAGCTCCCTTTTTTTTTTAACTCTGCCAATTAAGCCGCCTTTTTGGACTATAGCCTACTTTTTGCAAAAGGGTTATTTGCTATACAGTATATCAACAAATGAGTAAGCTTGGTTTCTTGTCAGTTTGGCCAACAGAAATCCATTCCCGAAAGCTTATCATTAACGGTTGAAACTGCAGTTTTAAACTAGCTAAAAACCAGATCACAATGTAGCTCATGTGTGGTTCCACCCAAGAAGTCCAGCCTAAGCAATCAGCCAACAAAATTGGCTTTTTAAAAAAACGTAAAGCAGGCTGGCCGTGGTGGCTCATGCCAGTAATCCCAGCACTTTGGGAGGCCGAGGCAGGTAGACCAGGTAAGGTCAGGAGTTGGAGACCAGTCTGGCCAACATGAAACCCTGTCTCTACTAAAAATACAAAAATTAGCTGGGTGTGGTGGCAGGTGCCTATAATCCCAGCTACTCAGGAGGCTGAGGCGGGAGAATTGTTTGATCCTGGGAGGCAGGGGTTGCAGTGAGCACAGATCTGCACTCCAGCCTGGGTGACAGAGCAAGATTCCAGCACAATTAAAAAAAAAAAAAAAAAAAAAAAAAAAAAAAAAAAAAAAAAAAAAAAAAAAAAAAAAAAAAAAAAAAAAAAAAAAAGAAAGAAAGAAAGAAAAGAAAAAGCAAAACAGTAAAATTTAATACTTCACAAATACTTTATGGGTTTCTTCAGGTATAGTTACAATTCTTAAATGCTCCTTTTCTGGATTTACTTATGCCGTGTAATGTCATCTAAAAGCTATGTAAAAAACAGCTTTTCATGGGCAGATTAAGTCATCATTGTTTTGTTTTCCAAGATGTGTAGTGTTCAGATAGCTCCTTTAAAAACTGTAACTTTTTGACTACTATATGGTATGTGCTCAGAAGAATGAACTGAATAAAGATGCTTAACATTATTAATTGCTAATAAAAATTAAACCACAATGAGATACCAACACCAAACTATTAGAATGTCTAAAATTAAAAAAAACAAAATCAACACCAAACACTGGCGAGGACATAGAGCAACAGGAACTCTCATTCATTGCTGGTGGGAATGCAAAATTGTACAGACACTTTGGAAGAGAGTTTGGGAATTTCTTACAAATCAGAATTTGCATTTCAAAAGCACTCTTCTAATTCTTTTAAAATTACAAATACCTTCTCTTTATGCTTCCCTCAAGTCTAAAATGCAGATGATTACTCATTACCATGGCATGCTGATATGAAGATTCACACATGGTATAAATGGCTAAACCTCCAAAGAAAAGTTTTCTTAAAAGAGCCAAATAAGAGCCTATTACATTTTAAAGTACTAAAGTTTAAGGTCATTTCCGTAGACTATCAATTATCTGTAAACTAAATTTTCATTGTTAGTGTTTGGCAAATAACCAAATTCTGTTCCATTCTCTTAGAAAATTTCTTAAAAATAAGATCAGAGATAAGCATACAAAGCATGTATCTGAGACATTTCATGGTAACACTTTTAAAGGATGTAAGAAGCAAAAACATTATTACAAACATTTCTTCCTTTACATTTTCTGAACAAGAATATGCAATTACCTTACCAAATTTAAGTGTAAACTTTTTTAGGGTTATGTGAAGTAAAACATTGAAAACAAAGAAGGAAAGAATTAAACCATCAAAAGGTTTTCATTGAAACAGTCTTATTGATATTCACTATAATTTTACTTGTGCAAGTTATATAACCTTGAAATGCTTAAGTTATAAATAAATCGCATTAAAAATAAAATCTATTTCTAGACCTTCTTATCCACAGTAGCTATTAGATAAGATGCATGGAAAATATAGCAAGTTGCAATATGAAAAACAGCCACTAGATGGTAGTGATGACAAACAAATCTATGCTTATCAAGCAAATAAACTCCAGGCCAATAGCCTACCAGGAAAAAAAAAATCAATTAATACAGGTAATAATACAAATTTACTGTTATAATATTGGTACAATATTTATAAAACAGGAAGTATGACATATATGAGTTGTGGAATCAAGTAAAAATTGAGTAAAATATAATTTATATTAAATATAAATATATACATTTACATCATATTAATATACTATCACTGGCTAAGAATAAAGTCATCCAGTGTGTCTAAGTTACTATGCATTTATAACATATCAGTGCAAGGCCTTTATATCTAAGAAATAAAAAGAAGATACTGGTGGTAAGTGAAATAACGAAATGGATAAATAAGAGTTCTGAGTTGGATAATTAAAAGGTGTCAAATAACATGTTTTTATACCCAAGAAACAGGTGTTTATACTAAAAATAGTACAGCCAGTGCTCGACTTACGACCACGATTGGGTCCAACAGACCAGTCATTAACACGATTTGGTCGTAAGTTGAGTAAGCTATATGTACAGTACTGTGAAATGTTATAAAAATCTTTAAGTCATATTTTATCATAATTTTCTTTCATTATTGTTATATATCATGATTTTCTTTGTTCATTTTATGTCATTTGTATCATCTCTACACCATTTTGTTTCCTACTTTTACATTCATCAAGTTTAAGTAAAACACTGTATTACCAGTTCAACTGGTTTAATATTTGCAAAACATACAAAATTACAAAATACAGGTGTAAAAAATACCATAGGAAACATTTTCCCAATTGCAAAACATATCAAAATATATAAACATGTACAAAACATTTTATTGGCTGCTGGGGCTTGGCTGCGGATCGTTGATGTCATCTGAGGCAGCAGCTGGGTTTACCAGAGTTGGTTTTTCATAAACATGGTGAGCTTTGTCTGAATTGTATGTTTCTTTTTTTCTTCATAAATTTCACGACACGGACAAAACACATTGTGTGCCATCCATTCAATCCTTGCAAATCATTCGATGTTTGGGTCCATTGCTTCGAAATGTACAGTATAATAAGTTCATTGGGAGGGGTTTGATGAAAAATATCCAAGACACAAAACACAAATTGCTGTACCGAGTCTGGGATAACAGTTGAAATGGTGCACGCGGAGATGGTAGTGCTGCCGGAACGTGGTCCACACTGTCATATGCCCAGCTGGGCAACGTTTGCACTGCCAGACACGGAGCAGTCGTGGCTAGCAATTGCGGTCGTAAAGTCGAAAGGTCGTAAGTTACATAGGTTGTAAGTCGATCAATACCTACGATATATTTACATCCTTTCTTTTCTAATTAAAGTTTCTTAAAAGGTATAATAACTATGAATGCAATTAATGTTTAAGTTACTCTTTTTGTAAACAAACTCTGTGGGAAGTTTGTTATTAAAGTGTTTTAATATGTAGAATTCCAGTTAAACCAAAATTAAGATAAAAACCAAGGTTCACAAGACTAATATTACAAAATGGCACTCATTTGTAACCAGAGTTCAATTCCTCTTTTATTATACCTAACATTTCTAACTAGAAAATCAATTTAAGATTTAAATATTGCATATACATTAGCTGGTTGACAACCTGAATATTACAATTAGTAAATCTGAAGAGCTGCCTGCCCTCCTCCCTCATCCCCCTCCCCCTCTTTTCTTCAGCAGATGAAAACAGAAAGGAATCAAGAAACCATTTCAAAATTGAAGACGAGGTTTACATGAACTTCCAGACTCAAAAGTGACAACTCATTAAGTTAGTATTTTCTACTTTTTAAAGCGGAATGTGGCACTTTAAAAAGTTATTTCTCAGTTTTATGATCATAATAAAGCTTAGAAGTAAACTGAATTAAATCAGCATTCTATCTAAGAATGAAAGCTTGATCATTTAACCAGGTTGAGAACAGAAATTAACTATATAAGAGACTAATAAACTTACTTAAATGAATATTGGATTTCTACCACTGGCTTTAGTAATTTAAACGGTTTACTGGGCATCTTATTTAATGAGTTTACTATGCCAATCTTTGTATTAGGAACTGAAATAATGAGGAGCATGACACAGTCTTCCCTCAAGAAGATTCAATTTACTTTATAAGTCAAATACTAAGAATTCTGCAAAATGTTAAAATGTTACTTAAGTTTCTCATCTCTAACTTCTTGCCATTCCCGCAAATAAGACTACACTTTCAGAACCATCTGTCTCAAGTGATACTGTTCCAGTTGCCCAAAATATCCCTTTTTCCAATCCTTCTTCTAGGACACTCAAATGGAAATCCTCTGCCCCAAAAGCAGAATTTATAGTTTCATTCTATATGCTCCTACGGAGCTGAATTGGCACCAACATAGCAAGCATTTCTCTTTAAAAATCTGAAATAGCTTAAATATGCTTATATATATACTTTTACATGTCAGCATCTTCATAATGGCTGCAATGCATAATTATCCAGCAAGAGTTTAGTAAGTTCTAGGATTCATATTTAAACATATGATCACAGTATCCATTAGTCCAATATCAGAAACCATTTACATTTTAAGCAAGGTAGACACATGCTAACAATATTTGCTTGTCCTCACCATGTTACTTTATTACACATACAGTCAATACATGCAAAAACAAAAATAAAACAGTTTGGAAAGACAACTTACTGAAAAATGCCAGCATGAAAATGCCATCATTCCCTACTCTGAGCTGGTCTGCATCACTGAAGTCATCTCTTGGTGGACACTCTTCCTCCTGAATCTGTAAAACATGTTACATTAGAATAGCTCGCTAAAAATTACAACTTTATCATCTTAAATGTAAGTATAAGAACTTCAACAAAATCTAATATTCTCAATTTGTTATACAGACAAATGAAACAAGTACAATGTCTGGTACAGAGTAAGTAATCAATAAGTGTTATTAGCAAGTACTGCTTCATGGTCATATTTAAAAAGAGTAACTTTAAAGATAAAAAAGATAAAAGATGAATAACATCAAACTCAAAAATGGTATCAGGAAGATACATGTTACAGTGCTGCATTAGTAATGATTGGGAAATAACTTTCATAGTCAGTGCTGGAGTATAAACTAGTACCACTTCTATAGCTGGCAATTTTGCAATTATCAAAAATAAAAATGTGCACACCCTATGATCCAGCAATGCCAGTTGTTAAAATATACTGCAGATATATATATACACACATATTATCTCTTATAAAAATGATGTATTAAAGACAATTCATTGCAGCAATGTTAATAACAGCAAAAGATTGTATACAACCTAAATGTCCATCAATAGCAGGCTACGTTGGGAGGTAATTTTCACAAGACTATCATGTTTCTACATGTCCTCCAGGTAGAGGCATTGGCTGTCTTTTTCTGAAAAAGCTGCAGGCATTCAGTGTCAGCCCTTGAAAGCAGCCGAAGAGGCTGTACACTGCAAAGCCTCAGGGACACCGCCTCAGGGGCAGAGCTGTCCAAGGTCTGGGAAAACCACCCCTTGTACCAGTATGCCCTGGATGTGAGACACAGAGTTAAAGATTATTCTAGCCCGGTGCAGTGGCTCATGCCTATAATCCCACACTTTGGAAAGCCAAGCCAGGCAAATCACTTGAGGCCAAGAGTTCGAGACCAGCCTGGCCAACATGGTGAAACCCTGGCACTACTAAAACTACAAATATTAGCTGCGCATGGTGGCACCTGCCTGTAATCCCAGCTACTCAGGAGGCTGATGCATGAGAATCGCTTAAACCCGGAAGGTGGGGGTTGCAGTGAGCCTAGATCACACCTAGCCTGGGTGACAGAGTGAGAGTGTTTCAAAAAAAATATTTTGAAACTTAAGATTTAATGATTGCCATGCTTGGTTTCGGTTTTCCATGGGGCTTGTATCCCCTTTTGTCGGCCAATTTCTTCCTTTTGGAATCCGAATATTTACCCAATGCCTATAGCCCAATTTTATCTTAGAAATAATTAACTGGTTTTTTATTTTATAGGTTCATAGGTGGAAGGGACTTGCCTTGTCTCAGATGAGACTTTCGATTATTGACTTTTGAGTTGATGCTGGAATGAGTTAAGATTCTGGGGGACTGCTAGGGAGGCATGATTGTATTTTGAAATGTGAGAAGAACATGAGATCTGGGAGAGGCCAGGGACAGAATTGTATGGTTTGATCTGTGTCCCCATCCAAATCTCATGTTCAACTGTAATCCTCAATAGTCAGAGGCTGGACCTGGTAGGAGGTAGGTGATTGGATCATGGGGGTGGTTTCTAATGATTTAACATCATTTCCCTGTTCTCATAATAGTAAGTGAGTGGCTTTTTTGTGAAATCTGGTTGTTTAAAAGTGTATGGCATGACCCCTCCAATCTCTCTCTTCTTCCTGTAAAATGTGCCTTCCATGCCCTATAAAATGTGCCTGCTTCCCCTCTTCACCTTCCACCACAATTGTAAGTTTCCTGAGGCCTCCTCAGAAGTTGCTATGCTTCCTGTACAGCTTGCAGAACTGTGGGTCAATTAAACCTCTTTTCTTTATAAATTACCCAGTTTGGGGTATTTCATTACAGCAGTGTGAAAATGGACTAATACTATACATCATCTCAGCTGAGTGTGAATAATTCAATTTTGCGAGACAGTCTGAGAAGCTAGGGCTAGGCTCAAGATCACATAATTAGGAGGGTCAAAGAAGTACTTGAATCCAGGACACTATGTTCTTTCCATACAATCATGGATAGTAGTCTCACTAAGCATACTGCTATCCTGAAATTTAAAAAGTTTCAAAACCATTTTATATTGTTTATTATTTGGGCACAAAGATTCCTTAAATTGTACAGTCATATATCATAGGTAAACTTTATACAATAAATTTAATAACTGGCCATGACTATAATATTTATAAAATTTTATATAATTTCAAATTAGTTCAAGAAATAGGCATGAAAGCACAGCAAGAACAAAAAGCTATCACTGTGATTGCAAAAATATATTTCATACTGTGTATTTTAAAACATCAGTCCACGCCAGGCATGGTGGCTCACACCTGTAAATCCCAGCACTCTGGGAGGCCGAGGTGGGCGGATCACTTGAGGTTAGGAGTTTGAGACTAGCCTGACCAATATGGTCAAACCCCATGTCTACTAAAAATACAAAAAAATTAGACAGGCATGGTAGTATGCTCCTGTAGTCCCAGCTGCTCAGGAAGCTGAGGCAGGAGAACTGTTTGAAATAGGGAGGCCGATGCTTGCATTGAGTCGAGATAGCACCACTGCATTCCAGTCTGGGCAACAGAGTGAGACTCTGCCTCGATTTAAAAAAAAAAAAAAAAATCAGTACAGAGATTTTATCAAAAGTCCGTTTGCACTGAGTCAAGATAACACCACTGCATTCCAGCCTGGGCGATAGAATGAGACTCTGCCTCGATTTAAAAAAAAAAAAAAAAATCAGTACAGAGATTTTATCAAAAGTCATCATTTAGAAAAAAAAAAAAAGAAAATAAGATCTCACTCTGTCACCGAGGCTGGAGGGCAGTGGCACAATCAAGGCTCACTGTAGTCTTGATCTGGGATCACTACACCCTCAATCTCTTGGGCTCAAGTGATCCTCCCACTTCAGCCTTCCAAGTAGCTGGAACTACAGGGGCGCACCACCACATCCTGTTGATTTTATTTTTTAAGCGGAAATAAGTTCTCACTATATTACCCAGGCTGGTCACAAACTCCTGAGCTCAGGCAATCTGCCTGCCTCAGCCTCCCAAAGTGCTGAGACTACAGGAGTGAGCCACAGCAATATGCCCAAAGATGTCTTTTATAATTTTAACAACGGAAAAAAAAAAACCACACACACGCAAACATTTGAAAATACTCTTAATTGTTCACTAGAGTGGAACGGCCACTAAATTTCAATAGCATATTGATTCCAGGGAATTTACTCAACTATTAAATAACAGGAAAATATTTATATAAGATGTTTAAAAAATAAAATGGTATCTAGGCAATAATTTCAACTACATTAAACATTAATTTGTAAATCCTAAAACTGGTAAAGACACTGAAATATTTTAAAATAGCTGTAATAAAACACCTATATTATTTTCTTCTTCCTATTTTCCCACATTGGCTAATACAAAGAAAACATTCCTTAATCAACTGTCATTTATTACAAAACAAAAACGTGCCTGATAATAACTAGGTACTGGGAATATAAATTCAAGATCTCTGTCCTGGAGTTGCTCACAATTTATCCAGTGCTAGTTCTAATGTCAAAAGACAAGTTACTGCAACAATTTAAAATAAGTTACAAAAAAAGAACCCTACTCATTATAAGATTATGAAATGAGCCTACCTCACGAACAAGCCATGCTCTAAACATTTTATAAAATTAATGGTTTGGAATTAGCATTTTTCATAGAAATATTAAAAATGAGTTGTCATTTTCAGAAATCTACTTAACCATTCCATCATATAGAGGCAATTCTACACATTAGAAATAGGAAATAGTAAAAAACAGTAGTTTTAAAGTCTCTTGACTATCTATATTGTCCCAATGAGAGTTGATATAGGAAATAAGCTTTCAACTCACCCAGCTGAGACTCATTTACAACTGAAGGTACTCAAATGCTAATGAGACTTTTTTTTCAATTTTTAAATTTTGTTTGTAATTGACAAAAACTGCATATATTTATGATGCACAACAATGTTTTAAAATGTGTATACATTGTGGAGTGGCTAAATTGGGTTAATTAGCATGTACAGTATCTCACGTATCATTTTTTTGGTGGCAAGAATATTTAAAATCTACTCTCCTAGCAATTTTCAAGCATAGATCAGTTTTTTTATCTGAATCAGGTATGGAGGCTCATATGCAAACATTCATGGTTTGCACAAAGAGGGTGCTGAAGCACTGGGTTAGGAAGCACTGGTAAATTTAAAAGATTTTTTAGAAGACCTAAGTTAGTCTCTTGTACATAATTCTATTAATACTTTGCTGACTATGAAAGTTTCCACAATGCTCATAAGGTGGGGTTACAATGATATCAGAAGCAGATGAAAACAGAGAACTTTTCTTTATGGACATGTTCCAATTCCAGCTGAGAATTACTATTACTTTCTAAAACAGGGTGCTGGAAATGATGACAATGAGGGAATGGAACAGTAACACTTCAGACTTTTCACTCCAAAAGGGGTAAAATTAACTTTCTTCAAAGCACACATAGCAAGACTTAATGCTTCCTACACTGCCTTTAGAATTCTATCCTATTGCATGCAAGTTAGGGCAGTAAAGGATCTAAGGTCCATAATACTCTTTAAGGACCTTTGCCATCGTCAAGGTCTGCAGGGAAACATCCCCTGAGAAAAGGAGTTATTAGGACTTTCATAGACAGAGAGGAATCTACTTCTCTGAGAGATATGTATGTGCATTACAAATATATGTGTTCTAAGTAACCTAGAACTGATTTAGACAGAAACTCCCATTTAGATCTATCCTCCTTAGATCTTCCCCACACAGCAACAAAAATCCTTATTGCCTCAGTTATATTATGCCACTGTGTTGAGACTTACTTTCCTCCTCTGTGAGGGAAAAGGCACAAAAAATAAATTCAGAGTTTTCTGTCTTTATTTACCTTCATAACTGCGTCCAAAGCTATTTATGATGACGTTTAACCCTGTGTGTGCTAGAAGAGGGCAGTGGGAGCAGGCATAAAAAGGGTGGTTACTGATGAAAGAATTACATCCAGGGCACATGCTCATCTCTCAGAGGAGCAGCTCACTGGGCTCTGACCTCTTAGCAGCTAGAGGAGAATGCCATACATGGAAGCACATTTCGCTCCCTTGATTCCTTACCTAATTCTAGCTTCCCTGTGTGAATTGATTTTTTTCATCTTTTTCCTGAACAAAATGGGATGAATCCAGGGATCTGAAATGACATCTCTCAAGTCTGAAGCAGGGAAAAAAATGCAAAAAATTCTAGCCCTCCTTGCAGCCACACTAAATGTAAATAATTTCTGCCTCTTACCTGGCTGCAGAATAGCAAATGTGTATCTCACTGACTCTCCATTACTGAGACAGCCACTCCTTTTACCAGAACAAAGAATAATTTACATGTATCTAGAATATGTTATTTTTTAAATAACATATTCTACTGAAGAATTTTGGAATGCTTGATCATCATTCCAAAATTCTAGAGTAGAATATATTATTTAAAAAAACAGCTGACAAAAATAATTTGAAAGCCTTGTAACATTTCTGTGTTTTTCAGCTACCTTGAGTTCTTTCACAGTCACTAAACTGACTATGCTAATATAGAAAACATGAATAGAAAAAAAAGATTCACAATTAAAATGACAGACTATGGAATTCAAACTATGTAAAAAAAAAAGAGAGAAATAAGTACATGGACAGCAAATAAGTCAATGAACTCAAGGTCCAGGCAAAGAGAAGAACTGTCCAAGTGGTGGTAACCAGAGTGAGTGAGTTAGGGTGGGAGGTGAAGGCTAGCACATGATGTGCCTGAAATCAAAATTGAGGAAGTGGTAAGTGAAGAAGAGCAACAGAAAAGAGGAAGTCAAGAGATGGAGAAGGTGAATTTAACTAGGAAAATGCCAATTTCAACAAAAACGACACACATAAGCAACAGCAGAACAAATACAGTAACCTTTCAACAACACAGGGGTTAGGGATACTGACCTACCCCCATGCAGTAGAAAACTTGAGTATAACGCTGCCTTCTCCAAAACTTAACTACTCACAGCCTACTGTTAACTAGAAGCCTTACTGAAAACATAAACAGTCAATAACACATAAACTAGTATTTACATATATTTTATACATTCATGACATGCCTTAATTTTTTCGATACTTCTATGCTACACAATTGGTTGCAAGTTTTTTTAAATTGCTGCAGATCTCCAAAATACTTTTCCAATATATTAATTTAAAATAATCTGCAAACAAGTAGACCTGTGAAGTTCTAACCCATGATGTTCGGAAAAAAGTCTACATACATACTTATACACAGAGCTATTTTTAGCATTACTAAATGTACATATCAATTAACAAAAAAAATTTTATCAAAAGAAATGATAAAATTTTCTTACTCTTTGAGATGTTTCTGCTGCTGCAGCTGCCATTGCAGCAGCTTTGGCCTTCTCAGCTTCATCGTACGTAGGAAGAGAGGTAGCAACACTATAGGGAGGTGGCACAGGATAAAACTCACCGTAAACTTCTGTATCTGCAGAAAGAATTCAAAAAGAATAACCAGCAAACACTATTTAATTTTGTAGCCATAGCCACAACTTAATCATTTACAGTAGGTCACTAATACATGACTACTATTGCTATTATATAGTACTATGTTTTAAGCTATAAAATATATAAAGTAATACTATAATCAGATATCTTTGTTTAGTCCAAATTTATTATAAAGAGAAAGAATGGATAAATACCATTTAAAGGCTAACACACTAAACAAGAACCTCCAAAATGAGATTCTGAAAAGGAGTGCCAGACAAGAGAAGAATCTCACAGTACATGAGCATCCTTTATGTGCTTAGTAGTATGCACAAAGAACTTAGTTTACTTGCCCACTATCTCACAGCCAAAAAAGCAAAAAGCAAAAGTCAAGAATCATAACAATAACAAACATTTACATAGTACAACCGTTTCATATACCACTTCTATATGCATTGATCTTAGCATCTCTGAGGTTCAGAAAAGTTAAGTGACTTGCACAATACTAAACATTAAGTGGCAGATACAGGGAGCTCCTGACCGTAAATACTTTTCTCTGATAACATATAAGGGGTAATTTTTTTTACACATGTTGATTTCAGCAATCTCTTAAGCAAACTCAGTATTTTCCTTTGCTAAAAGATAGAAGTTTTACCTTTTTTCACTCTTGTCCCTTTCTCTTCCCATTTTTCCTTTACCCATTTAGTTATTTAGATTTTCTTTTATGAAGTATTTCGCTCCCAAGTTTTTGAAATATAATCTCCAAAAATACATTACAATAGAAGATACAGACTGCTTATTTTAAAAATAAAACCACATCACTTATTACAACATAAGTAGTAAAGTAAAATGCTACAGGTCAATCAACTCATTAGACTTATGCTAGAGTCACTGACATGAAAAAAAAAAAAAAAAGGTAGATTCTAAAAGTAGCATGCACCACACTGTTTGACATCGCTTTTGCATTTTCCTCCACTATAACTACAGTAGTTTCATATAAGATATCTAGTTTTATATACTTTGCTTTCATGCATTTTGCAAATACTGTTTTTCTTACAAACAAGGTTTGCGACAATTCTGCATTAAACAAGTATATCAGCACCATTTTTCCAAAAGCATGTGCTTACTCTGTATGTCTGTTATATTTTCGTACTTCTAGCAATATTTCAAATGTTTCCAGTACTATTATTAAATCTTTTATGGTGATCTGTGGTCAGTGATCATTGATGTCACTATTGTAGTTGTTTTGGGGCACCACAAACCATGCCCACAGAACATAAATGTTGTATATGTTTTGTCACATGTCTCTCACTCTAATTCAAAAGCTTAGAAACAATTAAGCCTAGCAAGGATGGCATGTCAAAAGCCAAGATACACCAAAAGCCAGACCTCTCACCCCAAACAGCCAAGTTATAAATGCAAAGGAAAAGTTGCTGAGGGAAAATAAAAGTGCTATTACAGTGAACATACAAGTAATAAGAAAAGGAAACTACTTTTTTGCTGATATGGAGGAAGTTCTAGTTCCAGTTAGAAGATCAAACCAGCCACAACATTCCCATATGCCAAAGCCTGGTCCAGAGCAAGGTGCTGACTGTCTTCAATTCTATGAAGACTGAGAGAAGAGAGGAAGGTACAGAAGAAAAGTTGGAAGCTGGGAGAGGTTGGTTTGTTTATGTGGTTTAATCAAAGAAGCCATCTTCATCAAAGTGCAATATGAAGCAGCAAGTGCTGATGTAGAAGCTGCAGCAAATTATGCAGAAGATCTAGCGAAGATCACTGATGAAGGTGGCTACACTAAACAACAGATTTTCCATGTAGATGACACAGCTTTCAATTGGAAGATGCCTTCTCGGACTTTCAGAGCCAGAGAACAGTCAATTCCTGGTATCAAAGCTTCAAAAGGCAAGCTGACTCTCTTGCAAGGAGTTAATTCAGCTGGGAACTTTAAGTTGAAGCCAATGCTCTTTTACCATTCTGAGGATCATAGAGCACTTAAGAATTATGCTAAGTCTACTCTGTGCTCTATAAATGAAACAACAAAGCCTGATGACAACACATCTGTTTACAGCATGGTTTACTGAATACTTTTAGACCACTGTTGAAAGCTCAGAAAAAAAGAAAAAAATGTCAAAATATAACTGCTCACTGACAATGCATCTGGTCACTCAAGACCTCTGAAGGATGTACAAGAAGATTAATGTTGTTTTCATGCCTACTAACACAACACCCATTCTGTGGCCCATGGATCAAGGGGTCATTCCGACTTTCAAGTCTTATGATTTTAGAGATGTATTTCATAAGGCGATTGCTGCCACAGACAGTGATTTCTCTGATGGATCTGGGCAAAGTAAACTGAAAACCTTCTGGAAAGGATTCACTATTCTAGATGCCATTAAAAACAGCATCATGAGAGAAGGTCAAAATATCAGCATTAACGGGATTTGGAAGAAGTTGACTCCAACCCTCACAGATGACTGAGGGGTTCAAGACTTCAGTGAAGAAACAAGAAGTAGAATTAGAAGTGGGGCCTGAAAATGTGACTGAATTACTGCAACCTCATGGTAAAACCTGAATGGATGAAAAGCTGCTTATGGATGTGCAACGAAAGTGATTTCTTGAGATGGAAGACACTCCTGGTGAAGATGCTGTCAACATTGTTGAAATTACAAAAAAGGATTTAGATTATATAAGTTTAACTGATAAAACAGTGTCAGGGTTTGAGAAAACTGACTCCAGTTTTGGAAGAAGTCCTAGTGTGGGTAAAATGTCATAAACAGCACTGCATGCTACAGATAATTCTTTTGTAAAACAAGGAGTCAATTGGTGTAGCAAACTTCATTGCTGTCTTATTTTAACAAATTGCCACAGCTGGAGCTGGGCACAGTAGCTTGCACCTGTAATCCCAGCTACTCGGAAAGCTTAGGCAAAAATATCACTTGAGACCAGGAGTTTGAGAGCAGCCTGGGCAACACGGGGAGATTCCATTTTTAAAGCCATTAAATAAATAAATAACTGTCCCTGTAGTGCCAGCTACTCAGGATTTTGCTTGAGCCCAGGAGTCCGAGACTACAGTGAGCTATGAGAGTGCAACTGGATCCTGTTTCTAAAAAAAAAAAAAAAAAAAAAGAAAAAAAAGAAAAAAAAATTGCCATAGCCACCCCAACATTCAGCAACCACCACCCTGATCAGTCAGCAGCCATCATCAACGTTGAAGCAAGAGCTTCCACCAAGAAAAAGATTACAACTCACTTAAGCTCTGATGACTATTAGCATCTTTTAGCAATAAAGTTTTAAATTAAGATATGTAAATTTTTTAAACATAATGCTACTGCACCCTTAAGAGTTTAGTGTAAACAACTTTTATATGCACTGGGAAACCAAAAAAATCGTGTGACTCTCTTTACTGAGATATTTGCCTTACTACAGTAGTCTGAAAATGAACCAGCAATATTTCTGAAGTATGCCTGTACTTTTTTATTTGTTTACAATTTTCTCTATCAGAATTTCTTGCATTTCCAACCTAAAAACACATTTTACTCTAGCAATACTGTATTTTCATGCATATAAGTTTTAAAACAATTTTTAATGCTATCAATAAGAGCTAAAGATCCGAAGTTAGGTCATTTTTCATCTAATCACATGGAATTGGTACTAGCAGCATAATACTGAATGTTACCAAACACAAGATACAAGAGTCAAATCTTAGAAAAGATTACCAGGATGTAAAAACACAAGTGGTCAAGTAAACAGATTTCCTTAGTTCTGAAAATAGAGTAGAAGCAAAATCTAAGTAGAAACACAAATTTTAAGGCAGTAACATTAAAATTGCAAATTTTAAAAACTGGGAGAATGGCACACATTATCCAAGGAGATGTGATCTTTTATAATAGCAAGAATGTAAATTTTTGAAAGGTTTTAATATTCAAGATAGAAAAAAAAAAAATCCCTCCTACTAATAGATGAAAGTTGAGTAGGAAAACTGAATTGCTACAGCTTTTTCACTTCTAAATTTTACTTATTTTTCTTCTACCCTTTCAAGAGAGTGGTTCTCAACCAGAGGATTTAAAGTGTAGCAAGCTCCAGGTCCAAATCCTCCTCTTAGAAGTTGTGTGACCTCAAGCAAATCACTTAAGCACTATGAAGCTGTACTTTCTCATCCATAAAACTGATACAGCACGGCTGTTAGTTGCTATTATGGGATAAAATAGAAGAGTATTCAAGAGGACTCTGTAAACTGTGAAGCATTATACAAATGTCATGTGTAATTATTTACATTGCTCAGAGCTATAAAAATTAGCCAAAAGGTGATCTAATGGAGACTACAATCTCTGCAAAATCTAGCACAGCCCACGTTTAAAATACATTCATGCATCACTGACAGGGATATGTTCTGAGACATGTGTTAAGCAATTGAGTCTTTGTGGAATATCACAGAGTATACTTATATAAACCTAGAGCGTAGAGCCTACTACATAGCTAGGCTATATGGTATATAGCCTATTGCTCCCAGACTACAAACTTGTACAGCATGTTAATATACTGAACACTCTAGGCAACTGCAACACAATGTTAAGTATCTGTATTATATAAATATATCTAAACATAGAAAGAGTACAGTAAAAATATGGTATAAAATATTTAAAAATGGCACACCTGGATAGGGCACCTACAATGAATGGAGCCTATAAGACTGTAAAAGTTGCTCTGGGAGAGTCAGTGAGTAACAAGTGAACCTGAAGGCCTAGACATTACCATACACTACCAGAGACTTTATAAATACTGTATACCTAGGCTACCCTAGATTTATTTTAAAATATTTTCCTACTTCAATAATAAATCTCAGCTTTCTGTACTTTTTTACTTCATAAACTTTTAAATTTAACTTTGTGATTCCTTTATAAGAACATTTACCTTAAAACACAAACACACTGTACAGTGTACAAAAATAATTTTTAAATCCTTATTCCACAATCTTTTTTCTATTTTTTAGTTTTTTTTTAACTTTTTAAACTTTTTTTTTTTTTTTTTTTGAGACAAGGTCTCAGTCACCCACGCTGGAGTGCGGTGTCACAATCATGGCTCACTTCAGCCTCAACTTCCCAGGTTCAATCACAGTTCTCTTACCTCAGCCTCCCAAGTAGCTGGGACTACAGGTGTGCACTACCACGCCCAACTAATTTTTGTATTTTTTGTTGACCGGAGGTTTCCCCAAATTGCCCAGGCTGGTCTCAAACTGTGATTCTCCCACCTCAGCCTCCCAAAGCACTGGGATTATAGGCACGTGCCAGCATGCTTGGCTAGCTTTTTTGTTAAAAACTGCAACTCAAACACACATATTAGCTTAGGCCTACACCGGGTCAGGATCATCAACATCATCATCTTCCACCTCTACATTTGTCCCACTGGAAGGTCTTCAGGGGCAATAACTCACATGGAGCTGATCTCCTGTGATAACAAATGCCTTCTGGAATACTTCCTGAAAGATCTGCCTGAGGCTGTTTTACAGTTAATTTGCTTTTTATAAGTAGAAGAAATATACTCTAAAATAATAATAGTATAGTAAATATATAAATCAGTAATAGTCATTACCATTATCAAGTATTATATACTGTACCTAATTGTATGTGCTAGAATTGTACACAACTGACAGTGTAGTGGGTTTGTTTACACCATCACTGCCACAAACACATGAGTAATGCAACCTTACGACAGTTACCATGTTTCTAGATGATAGAAATTTTTCGGCACCATTGTATATACAGTCTATCACTGGTCAAAATGTTGTTATGCAGCATGAGCAAACATCTTTAAACAAAGTGAGAACAACCAAATTATACCATCCAGACTAAGTGATTATTTTTAACATATCTTGTAATTTCCTTTACATGGCAATGTTCATCTATTTCTTAAATAATGGGGATCACATCATATATGTCATTTTATATTCTACTTTTTAAATTTCCTATTTCAAAGTAGGTGGTATTAGTAAAATCTTCAAAAAAAACATAATTTTAATGACTATGCATATTTAAACATACTATCATTTCAAAATGTATTTAATGATTCCCCTATTTTGAGTATGTGTGATGCTTCCATCTGTAGTTATTAAAATCACTTGCTGTCTTTGCTTCCTCCCTATCTGTGCTCTTTTTAACCCATTATATGCCAGGTTTCTATTTTTAACACTCCAAAGAATCCATTACAGCAAAAGTCACCATTGATCTTCAAATAGCCAAAATCACAGGACACTGCAATTATGGAGCATGACCATATACTTTAGAATTAGATACATCTGAGTTTGAATTCTGTCTTTACCAATGAGAAGCTATGTGGACACAGGCAAGTTATTTAACATGATTTCGTTTTCTCCTTGGTAAAATGGATCTTATTTTTACAGATGTGATTTACTCAGGACGGCTGGAAAATCAATGAGCTATATACCTAAGAACTTGAAGAAGGGACAGGTATGCAGTAAGCACACAATAGTGCTAGGTATAATCTTTTTAAATTCTTGACCAGCTACTTCTTTTTTAAAAATTCTCTCCTTTCTTGGCTTCTAGAATATCCTTTTCAGAGTCCTCTCCTATCTGCCTAATAGTTCTTCTTTACTTGTATTGCTAGTCTTCAAGGTTCTCCTATTACCCTTTATCTAACTTCATTCTCCCGAAGGTCCTTGGATGACTCTATCCTACTGTTTCTCATACCTCTCCAGCTTCTGTTTTGCTGACCTACTCATCTTCCTCTACTCACTGTTAAATATTGTAGTTTCTCAGCATAGACAACTTCTTCCTCTTCTCTACTCTCTCCCCTGCTATTTTATTCATGGATTAAGAATTCAACTACTAACTATACACAGTTGATTTACAACATTTATTTCCAGCCCAAACCTCTCCTCTGAATTTCAGGCTTATTTGATACGGGTCTATTTGTTATCACTTGACTGCCTATTTGGTATCTCCTCTTTAGTTCTCAAAGGCATCTAAAATTCAACATGGACAAAAAATAACATTTTGATCTTCATCCCAAACCTGTTCCTTTTCAGGCATACTTGGGCATCATTCTTAACCCCTTTTCCCTCATTCTTATCCAATTTGTCACCAAGGCATTGATTTTTACTTCTTACATATTGCTTGAATCCACATATTCTTCTTCACCACCAGCACCCTAGTCCAAACTATCAGCATCTCCTGTCTGAAATTTTAGCAACTCCACCTCGTTTCTCCATCTGCTAAGAGCATGAAGTTATAGATCTCACTAATACTGCAAATACTTTAAAATATTCACAAGTCTAAATCCAGAATAGATTAGAACATGACATGAAAAATCATGTATTTCAGAACATGGAGCTTGACTAGCTTAAAGAAATAACATATTTCATTTCATCAAAAATTAAAAGAGAAAAACCATACACAGTAGTTTCGCCTTATGCATGGTTTTGCTTTCCACAGTTTCAGTGACCCTATGGTCAACTGCAATCCAGAAATATTCAACAGAAAACTATAGAAAAAAAAACAACTCATAAGTTTTAAACCGTGCACTATTCTGAATAACATGATAAAATCTCACACCAACCCACTGTGTCCTGCTCAGGGTACGCATCATCCCTTTGTCCAGTGTATAGATGCTGTCAACACTACCCGCCCATCAGTCATTCAGCAGCTCTAGGTTATCAAATCTACGATTGAAGTATTGTAGTACTTGTGTCCAAGTAACTCTATTTTACTTAACAATGGCTGCAAAACACAAGAACAGAGATGCTGGAAATTCAGATATGCCAATGAGAAGCAGTAAAGTACTTCCTTCAAGTGAAAAAGTGAAAGTTCTTGCATTAATAAAGACAAAAAAATTGTAGCCTGAGGTTGTTAAGATCTACAGTAAAAATGAATCTTCTATCTGTGAAATTGTGAAGGAAAAAGAAATTTGTGCTAGTTTTGCTGTCATATCTCAAACTGCCAAAGTTTTGGCCACAATGTGTGATAAGTGCTTAGTTAAGATGGAAGAGGAATTAAATTCGCAGGTGAAGGACATAAGCAGAAACATGTTCTGATTGATGGCAATGTGTTGCACCAGAAGGCACCGAGCCTATACGGAGATCTCAGCAAGGAATCTCCTGAAACTAGAGACACTGAGCCATTTATTGCAAATAAATAGTCACACAGATTGAGGAATAGGTTTGGACTGAAAAATATAAAACTACTGGAGAGTCTGTGTCTGCTAATGAAGAAGCTGCTGTTGCATTTCTGGCAGAGCTGAAGAAGCTGACTAAGGAGAAAGGATACCGTCTAAACAAGTTTTCCACTGCAATGAAACTGGGCTCTCTGGGAGAAGATGCCTGATAGAACTGACATTCATCAAAGTTCAAAGGAGGCATCAAGGCATAAAACATGGAAGGACAGATTAACTCCGGTACTGTGTGGTGACACTGCAGGGCATGTGACAGAGCCAGGTATAGTGTACAAAGTGAAGAATCCATGTGCCCTCAAAGAAAAAATGAAAAGTTATCTGCCCAAATTCTGGCAATATAAAGTATGAGTGACAGCCATCTTGTTTATGGAATGGTTCCACCAATGCTTCATCCCTGAAGTGAAAAACTAATTGAAAGATGAAAAGCTGAAATTTAAAATCCTACTAATAATAGACAATGCATCTGACCATCCTGAATCTGTTTGCTATGAAAATGAAAATGTCAAGGTTTTATTTTGACCTCAAAATATAACCTCATTTCTTCAGCCCCTTGACCAGTGCATCATCTGGTTTGTCAAGAACACATACACTTGCCTAGTATTTAATCATATTTGATCAGCAATTGATACAGACCCTGACATGAACATAATACAGTGCTGGAAATCACTAATGCTGATGTGTTAATAAATGAGGACAAGGAAGAGTTAGGGTCATCTACAGACAAAGAGGAAGAGGAAGAAGAAAATGAAGCAGAATCAGTAATGTGGCCATTACCAAAATTTGCTGAAGTGTTTCAAATTGTGCAGACATTAAATGTCAAAATTATAGAATGTGATCCTCAATGGAACACAGTATCAAAGACACCCATATGATCACTGACGCACTACAATCTCTGCAGCAACACTTCAATGAGTTAACAGTAAAGAGACAAAAACTTCCAGTTACAATGTTCTTCCAAAAGGTTTTGGCAAAATAACCTTCAACTATCAAGAATCCACACTCATCGACATCATGATGGTTTTGCAGTCCAGGGTCACCTAGACAATCCTGTGTCTGACATATCGTCAGAAGGTCGATAATGCCTAACACTACATCACAATGCCTCCGTCTAACACTACATCACAATGCCTACGTCATTCACCTCACTTCATCTCATCACGTAAAGAAGAGTACAACAAGATATTTCAAGAGAGAAAGAGGGAATACATTCACATAACTTTTATTACAGTATATGGCCCTAACTGTTGTTCTAGTTTATCTATATTGTTCTAGTTTATTATTTGTTGTTAATCTCCTACTGTGCCTAATTTAAACATTAAACTTCATCATAATTACGTAAATAGGAGAAACACAGTATGCGCCGAGCATGGTGGCTCACGCCTGTAATCCCAGCATTTTGGGAGGCCGAGGTGGGTGATCACCTGAGGTCAGCAGTTCGAGACCAGCCTGACCAACATGGTGAAGAGCCGTCTTGACTAAAAATACAAAATTAGCTTGGTGTGGTGGCACATGCCTATAATCCCAGCTACTCAGGAGACTGAGTGAGGAGAATCGCTTGAACCCAGTAGGTGAAGGCTGCAGTGAGCCGAGATCGTACCATTGCACTCCGGCCTGGGCAAGAAGAGCAAAACTCCATTTCAAAAAAAGAAACACAGTATGTATAGAAAAATCACAACATTTATAGGGTTTAGTGCTAGCTGTAGTTCTAGACATCCACTGGGGTTCTGAGAATACATCTCCCTTGGATAAGGGAGCCTACTATAATTTTTAAATCAGGTGCCAAAAAAAAGACTCCAAGGTTTCTGGCCTATGTAAGCCATTTATTGAAACAGGAGACACTGCAGAAGGAGAAGGTTTGGGGCTATAGGGAAGAGGAAGTGTGCAGTTGTGAGTTTTAAAAGTTAAGTCTACAAGTTTTTTAAAACTCCTCTCACTAAGAAGCAGAGATCAATTCCTCTCCTCTTGCATAAGGACTAAACGTAGTGACTCATTTCTAACAACCAAATATGGCAAAAGTGGCAGTATCATAACAGGTGATATACCTTCCATCTGACTTTCTCTCAGAATGTTTGTTCCTGGAACCCAGCTAGCACTCTACTGAGGAAGTGTATGCCACAACAAGAAGCCACATATAACTGTCTTGGACAGTAGCCCCAGCTGTGGTCCTAGCTGAAGCCAGTGTAAACCACCCAACATGTGAAAAAGGAAGCTTTTGAGATAATTCCAACCCCAGTCACCATCAGGCAACAATTACATAAGACTCCAGGAGAGAACAACATAGTTGAGTCCGGTCCACTCCCAGAACCATAAGAATTAGCAGTAATAAATGATTGCTATTTTACTCTATTACATTTGGGGTGGTTTGGTATACAGCAATAGCAATGGCAGTCACAACAAAAGGATCACAATTTCACTCTTAGAATTATTAATAGCATCTTCCACTACTCAGATAAAAACATCACGGGGAAAACAACGTATTCTCTTTCTTGAAGATTAAAATCAAATAAAATTTTTTTAAACCTAAGGTAGCAAAGTCACATTATTTAAATTGTAAAAACTTGTAAAATACTGAATTATTATTTAGCATGTAATAAATTTTAACAGGCATCAAACCAGCTGTTAAATCTCATAATGAAAAACAAAATTGTTGGATATCAACATAAAAACCGTGCATGAAACTGAGCAATGAGCAAGCATATTCATCAAATAAACTTTTTTTTTTTTTGAGATGGAATCTGACTCTGTCACCCAGGCTGGAGTGCAGTAGCACAATCTCGGCTCATTGCAACCTCCACTTTCCTGGGTTCAAGCGATTCTCCTGTCTCAGCCTCCCAAATAGCTGGGACTACAGGAGTGTGCCACCATGCCCGGCTAATTTTTCGTAGTTTTAGTAGCAATTGGGTTTCACCATGTTAGCCACAATGGTCATGATCTCCTGACCTCATGATCGCCTGCCTCAACCACCCAAAGCATTAGGATTACAGGTGACAGCCACCGCACCTGGCCCAAATAAACATTTTATGCAAATAAAAGGAGTAAGCATGTATTAATTTCATTAGCGAGGACACCACAAAAAAATAATTTTCAGTAACTACACAAAAAAAGTAAATAAATTTGGTAGGAGAAATACTGAGTTTATATATTCCAAATGCAAAATGACAACCAGAGAAAGTTGGCATTAATTTTAGAGCAGAAGATGACATTAATTACAGAAGGATAAATTCTAGTGAAAAATGTTTTTTGTTAAAATGTTTTTCAATAACTGATTTTTACAATGAAAACATTTCATAATGAGTATACAAAATATTTAGAGAAGTTATTTAGATTTAGAAATTACTGGAGTAGAGCAGTTATCACATACAAAATTAAACAATCATCAAATTAGATAGTATACAAAATCACACTAGTATACAAAAATGATCCAACTGAATAATTTATCATTGCTGAGGAAATAAAATTTGTAGCCAGAAAAATAGGTTAGTTCTTTAGACTGACCTGAATAAGAGGAACAGTAGCAAACAGGAATTACTGCCTTGTAGTCAAGAATAATCATCATATGTACGGGATAACACCACGTACACCCTTTACCTACGGTTACCCATATCACATTCGCACTCACACTCATCAGTATCTTGTTTTATGGCTATAAAGTATGTACACATAAATACATACATGCATATATATGTGTGTATAATTTGTATATTTATATGTGCACACAGTATGTGTACACATATATAAATATCCATGTGCATATATGTTTATAAGCCCATTAACAGACTTAATATGCAAAACTAAAATGTCAAAAAAAAAAAAAAAGAACTAATAAAAACATTACTAGCTGTTTCATACCTGACGTTGTAGGTACTTCCACAGTAATACTACTATACGGTGGAGGGGAAGAGTCAGTTTCAGGTGCTGCTGCTGAAGAGGCAGCCTGCACAATCTGTGGTGCTGGGTTTGAAGTAGATGGCTGCTCTATGGCCAATGATTCTGAGTTATCCTCTTCATTAAGAAGCTAAGAGAACAAAAGAAAAAGAAAACACCAATGTATATTACTTATTTTTTAAATTTTAAGCTGATTTTATCATTTCAGACACAGAATCACTTTTTGGCCAAACACAAAGTATAATGGCATTTTTAGATAGTATACAAAATCACACTAGTATTTCAAAGTTTTGAAAAACAATTTGTAAAGACTTAGTCATTAAGATCAGAATTTTCAGTTTCTTTAAAATAAAGAGGGAAGTTCAAACTGTTAAGAATTCATAAAGAAAAAATTATGATTCAAAATAGGCTCAAATTCATATGATCCTACAGTAGATATCAAGGGTCTATCACATCCCTTGGATAAGGGGACCTATTGTAACTTTAAAATCAGGACCAAAAGAAGACTCCACAGTTTCTGGCCTGGTGAAGCCATTTATTGAAACAGGAGAGACTGTATAAGGAGAAGATCTGGTGCTATGGAGAAGAGGAAGTATGCAGTTGTGACAGTTGAGTTATTACCTACTACAAAGAAAAGCAAAAATCCTAATAACATAGCCACAATACCATCTCTACTACATTTGAATCTAGAATAATTGGAAATGA
Source organism: Cebus imitator (assembly GCF_001604975.1). NCBI lineage: Eukaryota > Metazoa > Chordata > Mammalia > Primates > Cebidae > Cebus > Cebus imitator. The sequence continues at coordinate 332,235 of NW_016107980.1, read as the reverse complement.
AAGCTGAATTAATGAAATGGAATAAAACAGATAAACATTTTAAAAATGTGGAGTACTATAAGTAAGGTTTCCCAAGTACAAAAAAAGTTACTAAAGCAAGGCTGGGCACAGTGGCTCACACCTGTAATCCCAACACATTGGGAGGTCAAGGTGGGTGGATATTTGAGGCCAGGAGTCTGAGGCCAGCCTGGCCAACATGGTGAAACCCTGTCTCTACTAAAAATATAAAAATTAGTCTATTGTGGTGGCGCACGCCTGTAATCCCAGCTATTCGGGTAGCTGAGGCAGATGAATCTCTTGAACCCAGGGGGTGGAGGCTGCAGCGAACCAAGATTGTGTCACTGCATCTAGCCTGGGCGACAGAGCAAGACTCCATCTCAAAAGCAAACAAACCAACAAAAACATTACTAAAGGAAAATGAGTTGATATGTATATAAAATTCTAGCAAATGTTCTTCATTGCTAGAACTTACTGTTCTCAAAAAATTCATTAAGAATTGATAAATGCTAATATCATGTTGAGGTCTTTAATCACTTAACTCAATCTTCACAACAACCTAGGAGATCCTAGGAAACAGAGACTGTTATCACAAAAAAAAAGAAAAACAACAAACAAACAGGAAGTAGAGAGACTAAAGTAACTTGCCAAACGTCACAACAGTAAGAAAGGGTAAAGTAAGGAATCAAAGCCAAGCAGCATGACTGAACACCTTTTACTTCATTTATGGTAACCTTCGAAACAGTCATTCTTCAGGAATTGGTAATAACTACATGCAGACAAACTAATGAGTCAAAGGCATCAATACTATAAAAAGTAATTCATCAACAAGTACTTTGTTCCTTAAATACATTTACGAAAAGGCCTTATTAAAAATTTTTAAGATATTTTTAAAACTGGAATCTTGATTTCTAAAGAAATTACTAGTTTTCCATATTATTTAATTTTCATATTTTGTTACTCTAAGAAATTCAATGTTAAAAATAATCCCCCAAATAAATTTTGTAACACAGCTAGTATATATACAAATTTGAATGTTATAATGTAGCAAAATCAGCATGAATTTTGGAATTCAGGAAAAATAGGATTTAGACTGGGCACTGTGGCTCATACCTGTAACCCCAGCACTTTGGGAGGCTGAGGGAGGAGGACTGCTTGAGCTCAGGGGTTCAAGACCAGCCTGGGCAATATGGTAAAACCCAATCTCTACCAAAAAAAATACAAAAATCGGCCAGGCCTGGCATGTGACTGTAGTCCCAGTTACTAAGGGGGCTGAGGTGGGAGAATCACATGCTTGAGCCTAGAAAAGGCTGCAGTGGGCTGTGATCACACTACTGCACTCCAGCCTGGATGACAGGACAAGACATTGTCTCAAAAAAAAAAAAAAAGAAGAAGAAAGAAAGAAAGAAAGACAGACATACATGTAAATTATTGCTCTACCTTCTAGGACCTTTGATAAAATCTTCTCCATGACTTAGTGTTCACTTCTTAGCTCTGAATGCAGCCAAAATCCTCATAGGGTGGTAAAATAATATTTGGAAAGCATCTAATATAACAGCCAACACAGACGGATTTAACAAATACTATTCTCCTACTTCTTCCCTTTTATTTGGTTTACTTTATTTCATCACCTCAAACAGAAATGATGTGGTACTCTCTAATAATCCAATCAGTAGTCACTCATCTCTAAAATAAATAAATGTAAAGTAAAGCTAGAGTTCAATTTACTACATTGCTTTTTCCATGTGTTGGTAAATGATCACACTAGCAAATGTTTTTGTAAGATAGTAAATGTATTATAACTTAACGAAACTGTCATAAACATGCCTAAAACCAATTCTGAAGTTACTAAGACCACTCTTTCCACAAACATAACACTAAGATTTATATAATTAAATCAATTCACAGAAATTGAATTCTAAGGCCAAATATTCACAAGTGAATTTTATGATTATGAGCCTTATGAAATTTATATCTGCTTGCAGCACTTTTCCAAGCAAGCACTAAATGACTACCCTCTTGACTAGCAACATGTTGCACCTCGTATTAAAATGCATCTGCCATGTTTTCCTACAAGATACCCAGGAGAATTCCTCACTTAATTATCTTTAAGTGACAATATTTTAAGACCAAAAATGTTAGATGAGCAACATAAAGCAAATAAAACTACAGTACAGATATTTACTTGTTAATATCACCAAAACAATTGCGAATGTGTCAAAAAGGGAAAACCACTCTTCCGCATCTCTTATTAAAGCTGCAAATGTAGATACGCGGAGCTTTACAAATGAAAAATCTTATATGCAAAACAGCACTCTTCCAGTTTCTTACAAAAAGAAAACTCCTACCACATCGAACACACAAATGCGCTCCCCAGAATGACCAACTTATTTTCAAAAACTGTCAAAATTTACTCAAATAACTACAATGAAAGGAATAACTACAAACACTTTCGTATATAAGCTCCAAAATAAAGCTATAAAACATGCCTCAATTTATTTCAACTGCTCTACCTAACACCTACAGTTTTATTTTGACAAAATTATAATATCTGAATATTGCCATGCATCAACAGTAAAACCCAGTAACTCAGTCAACAACCTCTACCTACTATAGCATGTAACTTTCAATTTATTTTAAATAAAATACTGTAATTTTAATATTTGCCAGCAATAAAACTGCCTCTATGAATTAACCAACTTTGCCTTTTAAACAAATCCATTATGAGTGTTAAAATAAAATGTTTATCAAATTAGATAATTCCACTTGAGAATAATTTCTCTTAATTGCGTTGTCCAATGGTTCTGTTTGGCATTTGTTAACAATTACATAAACCGCAAAAAACGGGGAGAGGGGAGGCAGAAGAGGGGACCTACATGTATACAGTGATGCACTAGGCCCTGTGCCCTATTTATACACCACCTCAAAAGCCATTATTCCAGCTCTTCCTACTTATGAGCTTCCTGAAAAAATGTGGGCAATACAGCACATGAAAATTAAACTCTCTTTAATATATCAACCAGGGTGGTGAAAAGTTGCATGGTAAATGAACCGCAATTTTTTTTTCCTTTTGTCTAAAGAAAAAAAAAATGACCACAAACCTGTCTTAAAAGTATTTGTAGCTAGTCTTTATAGACGTATACTGAGCATTTTTAATACTAAGCAAACTGTAAGCATTATGATTAACTCTAGCTGGAAGTACAGCCTTCTAGGGTATAAAGATTGTTTCTTTTACTTTTACTGGCACGTATCCTATATAATAACCTTTCATTCTATCTTAAGGTGATAAAACATTAATGTAATAACTGGATGTTTTGCTTTTGAGAAGCTAGAGTCCTCACTGAATGTTCTCTAAAAGTACCAAGAAAAGAATGTGTAGATGTGCTATCAAGTGTTGCTTGGCAAGCAGTGCACTACATTAGAGCCTGGTGGGTCAGCTAGCAGTGTGGCTTTTTTTCATTTGTCTTCTCATTTCTGTTCTGTTTTAATTTGGATGTAGGTTGGACCTACAGGAAGAGAAGTGCCATTTAAAAGAAATCATTTTTAAAGTTGTAAAAAAAAAAAGTGATCTAAAAAGCCAATGAATTTATATAATGTCATATTATTACTATGTTTAGTATCAGAGGGCAGAGCCAGGAATAAGAATTGTTGCAATGAGATAAATTTTAGCTCAATAAAAAACATGGCTGGGTGTGGTGGCTCACACCTATAATCCCAATTCTTTGGGAGGCCAAGATGAGAGGCTCGCTGGAGCCCAGGAATTCAAGACCTGCCTGGGCAACACAGGGAAACCCTGTCTCTACAAATAATAAGTAGCCCTAGGTACTTGGGAGGCTGAGGCAGGAGGATAACCTGAACCTGGCAGATGGAGGCTGCAATGAGCAGTGTTCACACCACTGCACTCCAGCCTGGGTGACAAAGTGAGAGTCTGTCTCAAAAAAAAAAAAAAAAAATTTTTTTTACTATTGAAGCTACCCATGGCACTAGATTTTTAGTGAGGCAACAAATACTTTCAAGCAGAGTTTGGATGATGATCTGAAAAGGCTGCGCTGTGGTATAACTAGAATGAACACACACCTGTTTTTCCCAAGATAATTCCATTTTATACTAGTTCCAGGGTCCCACCCAATTCATCATGTTCCAATGTTATAAAATTAAATAGTCAATCTACATATCACGAATCTCCTGTCCTCAGTAGAATATTAGAGTAGATGACAAAGGTTCCCTCTAAGATACTTTAACCCTAAATAAAAAAAAATTTAAAAAAAATCTAGAGTGTTTTCTATTATTCTGTGTCATCTTATTTAACACCTGCTTTGGGGGGGGGAAAGATTAGAGTTACAATAAAATCAAATAGCAGAGTCAAGCTACTAATTGAAGTTACCCAAGGAGAAAGTGAGCTACCTCATCTGTGCTCCTAGAAATTAATAGCAGGTGATAAGAGATCTCTGCAGATAACCTAAGTTTTCTAAATCAACAGCTCAGAAGAAAGGGACCTATTAAATAGTCCTGCTAGCATATGGAGCTAGATTTTCTACCAATAAAACTGACTTATGGCAGTCATTCTCATATACACACTCAATTTAGCTAATTATAATTTTCTTAAATTTAGGGTTATTTTCCAAATGTTTTTCCCACTAAACCTTTGCTGTGTCTAGACACTTTCCTGCTAGAGGGAGCCAATATATGACAAAAATATGAATCATTAGGAAACAAATCTATAAGCTGAAAATAAATATTAATGAAAAAACTGCAAGTTAGTAAATCAAGTCTAATTTTCAGCTTCTTGTTTTGAAAACAAAGTGATGTGGTTTTAAATTTTATAACACAGGTATATCTTCTGCTAGTAAAAACATTTCTTGTTAGTGTGACAGAACATATCTGTACAGTTGTATGCCACATAATGATGTTTAGTTCAACAATAAAACACATATAAGATAGTGGTCTCATAAGATTATATTGTACTTTTACAGTACTTGTTCTATGTTTATATATACAAATACTCACCATCGTGTTACAACTGCCTATAGTATTCAGTACAGTAACATGTTGTAAAGTTTATAGCCTAGGAACAACTGGTTATACCATACAGCCAAGGTGTTTACTAGGCTATGCCATCTAGGTTTGTGAAATTACACTCTCTGATGGTCATCCAATGACAAAATCACCTATTACATTCTCAGAACATATCCCCATTGTTCAGCCACACACGACTGCATTTTATGGTCTACACAAAGACCACCATGAGCTCCAATCCAGATGCTCAATTTCTACTGAAAATGATATAATCTGGAATTGTAACCAAACAACTTTGAAGAACACAAATCAGAAACAGTATCTTTTTAAAAAAATGTCAGGAGGGGGATAATGAAGGGGACAAGAAGTGATGAAAGAATAGAAAACAAAACTTACATTGTCAGACTAGACTGTTTTTCTGAGCTCCAGACCTGTATATCCACTCAGTAATCCTTTTCTTTAAACAACGCTAAGAATAATCACATGCAAAAAAGGAAGCTGCATCTGTATATGTTCAATTATTTTCCTCCCAACCCTCATTGCTTAGCTAATTCCACATATTGTTCAGATTTCAGTTTAAAATCAAGTTCTCAGGAAAGCCTTTCTTGTCTCCCAAAAGTACGTTAGAACTCTTTGATATAATCTTAACTTTAACCCTGTTGTTCAGTGCACTTACCACAACAGGAATTTTATTTATGTAATCATTCATTACAATCTTTTTCCCAGCTAAAGTAACAGCTCTCCAAAAGTGGAGGTTATGCCTGTCTTGTTGAACGCTGTGAAAATATTAAATAAAAGTAAGTCCCCAAAAGTACTCTGATTCAGCTTTGGTTAAAATTAAAACATAATATAGGTCACCAGTCATAATAACATGAGATGGAAAGCCCTGAGAAGGAAAAACCTTGCTAACACAAGTATTTTGACATCTCTAACAGCTAATATACTACTTTCTTTTGGATGTTGCCATTACTTCTAATGATAAAACTGCAATTACTTTTGCACTAATATAATAAATTAAAGGAGAGAGGCTGAAGACTATTAACTTCTCAAAGACCTCCAAGGAAAAAAGAAGCCAAACAGGTGGGATAAAGATCTTATATAAATTTCTGTTTTCAAAAGAACCACAGCTCTGGTCAAATTCCTTTTCATATGTTAAAACTGAAACATAAACATAATACTAAATATCAAGATTCCCTCCTGGAATACAACATGCTCTATATGGCACATTCATTAGCTGTATTCACACTTCTTTAATTAAAAGAGATATGCTTCTTGAAATCTTATAAAATATCAACAAAAATATACTCTCTTCAAAATTCTATTTATATGACTCAGATCTTACCTAAGGAAAAAAGTATCTACAAATCTGTCCTACAATTATGCCTTTTTACCAATAGGTCAATATGATCTGAACATATTAATAGCTTGCTGATCTCTAATCCTTAACGGAAGGAAAAAAAAAGAAGAGGAAAAAAACAACACAAAGGAAAGAAAAACATCTGAGTGTGCTGGGCTGGCACCTTCTTATGCTTTCTTTCCTCTAAGGTAGTCTGTCTTCCAGGACACTGCTCCCCACCGGGCTCCACTCACCTTCTCAAAGTCTTCTGATAATCCAACAATCTAGCTCCCATCAATTTAGCATGAAATGCCCCATATATGTCATAAATGTCTATATGTTTCATCACGGGATGATGTTCACCTCACTTTTTGTAGTTTTATATCACAATATGTGTTAGACATATTTTAAGTTTACTTTTAAAAGATGACATTTTTTTTTTTAAGTCTGGCAACTAACAAGTTTGTGTTTCTCCATAGTACAATATACTGCTATCAACAAGGCATGGAAATTTTTGAGATATATTTGCTGATGACTATGCTGTGTCTTAGAGTAGATATGTGATTGTCGCCCTAAAATTCTTTCCATAACTCTTTCATAGTAAGTCCACAGTAATTTCTGTAGGAATAACCCACCCTACTCCAAGGCTAAACCCAACTACATTAATCAGGATACGCCTTTGGCATGGCAACTGGTTCCCCATCAGCACGGCTCTCCTCCTGGGCAGGATACCTGGGTCAAAGGTAGGTGATAAGATAACCTAAAATGATCCAATTAGAGGAAAGACCATGGCACATTTTAATATTCATGTAAATTAACAGAGCTGACTAATTTCCAAGACAAATATGGCTTCCATCAAATTATGTTTTAATAAAATGACAACACAGAGGGATTCTAGTTTTTAAGATTTCCCTCCTTAAGTGGCTTGGAGATCATAATTTAGAAACCCAAATGGAGAAGCTACAACCACAGGACCAGTCAAAACTGGGCCTACTCTATCAATAACAAAATGTCAAGTACCTTTTCAGTAACAGAGTCAGGAGCTACAAGTCATGTAGCCTGGGCATGTGCAATAGAAAAAGCTAGATTTCTAACAATTCCCATAACCAAAGAATCTTCCCCTCAGAACCAAGAATACTGGGATGCAACCAAAAAATAGGGGGTTCATTGGCCTGGAAGATATGAGGCTATAATCCACTTCAGTATACCTTTCCACAAATGGCCAAATTTGAAGCTCTCCAATGAGACCCTGCCCAGCCAACATCCTTTTCCTGGCCCTCTGATCCCTTACAAGTTGCATTAGAACCTAAACTGGGGAGATGGATTTGAATCTGTTCCTACTTCTTGCTTATCAGTTTTGCAGTAAAGCTTTTCTTTCCTCAAAAGCCAGTGCCATATAATATTGGTCTCTGTGCACTATCAGGCTGCGAGCCCATGTGCTTGATAACAAAGCTGCTTCAATGCAATTTTTAAAAGCAGAAGACATTTTAAATGATAGTGTTTGGATTTATAAAACCATTTAAATTTTTAAGTTTTCAAAATATTCCAATGTTTTGGTTTTCACAAGCTAACATACTGGTATTCTATTCAACAAAGGCATTGATAATATAATGACAATGGTAATTAGTAATCAAAGGTTTTCTTTCCCTAATCAAATTAAGTAAGAACACTTTGACAGATTCTCCAGAAAATTTCTGATTTGCATGTACCAAAAATTAGTCAGCAAATAGGGTGGCTGGTCAAGTTTTAAAAGTAAAATTGTGTAAAGAATATATACAGAATAATAAAAGGCTGAGGTCTCAGACATTAAAGCATAGAAAAATATCAAAATACTCAGCAATCAGAATCTGAACATTAAGAGGTTTTAAAAGCAAAACTATTTAGGGAGAAGAACAGAAAACAAGAACGGGTACATTGTAATTGCAACCATTTCCTTCCAGGAAACATTCACTTGCAAGTTTTTGCTGCTTTATGAGCCCCTGGGGGCTTAGGAACCCTGGCAATCTGTAATTAGATTTGGTGTCCGCCTTCCCAATCAGATCATAAGCTTTCGATATTTAGGAAGTATGCTTTGTACATATTGGTATCCCCTAAATCAGGTAGCAGAGTATAGAGCACAAAATTGGCTTCATATTAAATGTACTGTCCTCTAAGCTTTCTAGAGTTTTTCTCTCATCGAAATGGGAGCTTAATAAAATAATACATGCAATAAGCACTGAATACCTCAAGATTCAGTATTACACACTTCACAGATTTCTATGATTCCCACAGTGCTTTACATATATAAACTTGAAATATTTCATTATTCAAGTGTTAAGAGGCAGTCACCAAAATTTAGTAAGTAAATATGCCCCTAAAAGTTTACTAAATTAAACAATGGTTTCTGAAAACTACAGGTCACTGAATATGTATCCTAAACAAGAATATAAATACCAACCCCACATTAGCCAAGTCTTTACAATACTATTTTAGGGATGGTCATGCTTACCATAGCTAGAAGAGACAGCTAAGGAAATAAAAATATTTTACCCCAATTATACTTGTTTGACATAATTTGAGATTGCTATTCAGAGGGCCTGAAGTAGCCCTGAAAAGATGTCTTTTGTGGGAGATTTGCATCTACACAGAAAATCTACATTGATGTAGCCAGGCTTTCACTGAGGGCCTTTCCATGTCTAATCTAGGAAAGTTTAACTGAGAGTCTGACACCGTTAAAGGTCTGAAACAAACATTCACCATCTATTGTCTGAGGGCTGCAACCCATGAGCTTTCATCTACATAACAAGATTTTTTTATTTGAGATGGAGTCTTGCTCTGTTGCCCAAGCTGGAGTGCAATGGCACAATCTCAGCTCACTGCAACCTCTGCCTCCCAGGTTCAAGCGATTCTCCTGCCTCAGCCTCCCAAGTAGCTGGGATTACAGGTGTGTGCCACCACACCTGGCTAATTTTTATATTTTTAGTAGAGATGGAGTTTTACTATGTTGGCCAGGCTGGTCTCGAACTCCTGACCTCGGATGATCCGCCTGCCCTGGCCTCCCAAAATGCTGGGGTTACAAGTGGGAGCCACCGCACCCGGCCAACAAGACCACCTTCACTAGCCAAGTCCTCCTCTTCTCTCCATCCCATTACCTGTTTTGCTACCATAACCTCTTTTGCCACAATCCAAGCCCCCATTCTTTCTATAACCTCAAGATAGTATATAAGCTTCTCAATCCACTGCAGGGTTGGGAGTAATCACTCTGTAGTTCTCCCCTGCGTGCATCTTATTAAATTTTTACTCCATTTTTCCTATTAATCTGCCTCTAGTCAGCTGATTTTTCAAAGAACTTTCAGAAAGCAATAGGGAAATTTTCCCTTGGTCCCTACCCAGGCAATAGTAAAGAAGGTTTAAAAAAAAATCACCGGCCGGGCGCGGTGGCTCAAGCCTGTAATCCCAGCACTTTGGGAGGCTGAGGCGGGTGGATCACGAGGTCAAGAGATCGAGACCATCCTGGTCAACATGGTGAAACCCCGTCTCTACTAAAAATACAAAACATTAGCTGGGCATGGTGGTGAGTGCCTGTAATCGCAGCTACTCAGGGGGCTGAGGCAGGAGAATTGCCTGAACCCAGGAGGCGGAGGTTGCGGTGAGCCGAGATAGCGCCATTGCACTCCAGCCTGGGTAACATGAGTGAAACTCCGTCTCAAAAAAAAAAAAAAAAAAAATCACCATGGGCTCACCTTCTGCCAACACAGAATCAAAGAGTAGGCTAAAGTCAATGGATTAGGGATTAACTCCCTAAAACTTTTGTAATACACTGATGGAAAAAGCATCAGTGTATTTAAAAAGTATGCTGCAGAAAAAAAAAAAAAAAAGAAAGAAAGAAAGAAAAGAGAAAAGAAAAAGAAAAGTATACTGTTAAAAAAAAAATAAGTAACAAAAGTGGCAACTTTTTTTTTTTTTTTTTTGGAGATGGAGTCTTACTCTATTGCCCAGGCTGGAGTGCAGTGGTGCTCACTGCAACCTCCACCTCCTGGGTTCAAGTAATTCTCCTGTCTCAGCCTCCTTAGTAGCTGGGATCATAGGCACATGCCACCACACCTGGCTAGTATTTTGTATTTTTAGTAGAAATGGGGTTTCACCATATTGGCCAGCCTGGTCTCAAACTCCTGACCTCATGATCTGCCCGCCTCGGCCTCCCAAAGTGCTGGGATTACAGGCATGAGCCAGTGTGCCCGGTGCAGGGACAACTTTTTATGCAAGTTGGCATACACCAAAAATAAAATTATAAGCCCCCCAACCATCTAAATGGACTCCTGTGATTGTTAATACTGAATGTCAACTTGATTGGATTGAAGGATGCAAAGTATTATTTCTGGGTGTGTCTGTGATGGTGCTGCCAAAGGAGATTAACATTTGAGTTAGTGGACTGGGAGAGGCAGACCCACACTTAACTGGGTGGATACCATCTAATCAGCTGCCAGTGAAGCTAGAATATAAAGCAGGCAGAAAAATGTGAAAAGACAAGACTGGCCTGGCCTCCCAGGCTACATCTTTTTCCTGTGCTGCATGCTTCTTGCCATCAAACATCAGATTCCTTCCTGTGCTGGATGCTTCCTGCCATCAAACATCAGATTCCAAGTTCTTCGGTTTTGTGACTTGGACTGACTCTCCTTGCTATCCAGCTTGCAGATGCAAGGCCTATTGTAGGATCTTGTGATCATGTGAGTTAATAATAAACTCTCGTGTGTGTGTGTGTGTGCGTGTGTGTGTATGTATATGTATATATATGTGTGTGCGTGTGTGTGTGTATGTATCTCCTATTAGTTCTGTCCCTCTAGAGAATGGTAATACAACTTCTCCTCTTAGCCAAGGGCATTCCAAAGTTAACCTGTAAAACTAATCCAGGCCATGATGAGAAGAGGGAGTGGACATGCCTCATTCCCATTAAAATCAACACAGACCTTAAGACTGACAGAACAGACTCTTTAGTTCTAGTAAGAAGCATTTACAATCTATTCTCCCTGATGCCTACTACTTGGTAGCTTCATCTGCAAGATAAAGCCTTGGTCTCCGCAACCTCTTATCATAACTCCATTCTATTGATTCCAGGTCTTCGGATAATAACTCAACCAACTGCCATCAGAAAATCTATTAATCCACCTATGACCTGGAAGTCCCCACTCTCCACTGCCCCCCTACCCACTGTCCCAGCTTTCCAGACCAAATAAATGTACATCTTACATGTACTGATTGATGTCTTATGTCTCCCTAAAATATATACAACCAAGCTGTAAGCCAGTCACCTTGAGCACATGTTGTCAGGACCTCCTGAGGATGTGTCACCAGCATGTCTTTAAGGTTGGCAAAATAAATTCCTAAATTAATTGAGACTTGTTTCAGATACTTTTTGGGTTACATAGTAAAAATGCTAACTCTAGAAGAATTTTAATAGACAAAACATATTAAACAACAGCACACAGAAGAAATGTAAATCAATACAAATAAAATATTTCCAGTAATTAAGGAAGTAAAATTACATGTTGGAAAGAAAAGAGTTAGAGTTTACTTACTGCTAGTAAGAGCATAAATTAATTCAATCACTGTGAAGAACAATCTGGTAAATCCTACTGTCAGAGGTGTTTGAACCAGAGCAACTCCATCTTGAATAGGAACTGGGTAAAATAAGGCTGAGACCTACTAGGCTGCATTCCCAGAAGGTTAAGGCATTCTTAGTCACAGGATGAGATAAAAAGTTGGCACAAGATACATGTTATAAAGACCTTGCTAATAAAACAGTCTGTAGTAAAGTAGCTGGCTAAACCCCACTAAAACCAAGACGGCAAAGAGAATGACCTCTGGTCATCCTCACTACTACATTCCCACCAGCAAGACGGACGACGGTTTACAAATGCCATGGCAACATCAGGAAGTTACCCTATGTGGTCTAAAAAGGCAAGGCATGAATAATCCACCCACTGTTTAGCATATAATCAAGAAATAATAAATATGGGCAACCAGCAGCCCTGAGGGCTGTCTATGGAGTAACCATTCTTTTATTTCTTTACTTCTCTAAAAACTTGCTTTCGCTTTATGGACTGCCCTGAATTCTTTCTTGCACAAGACCAAAGAACCCTCTCTTGGAGTCTGGATCCACACTCCTTTCCAATAACACTAGTAAAGGTAAAAATGTGCAGGACCCAACAGTTCCACTTCTAAATGTTAACACTAGGAAATTCTCACATGGAAATAGACACGTACAAGAATGTTCAAGGCAGCAATATTTGTAAGAGTGAGAAACTTAAAACAGCTTTCCAGCCAGTAGGCAATAAATAACTATTATCCTATGATTTACAAGACAAATTACATCTATATTAATCATCACTGATAAATCTTTAAAACATGCTAAATGAATAAAACAAGTTCAAAAAGTATAAAACAACAGAATACTATAACAAATATATTTTCACATAATCTAAAATGAAAATACATATTATATAAAGGCATACAGGTTAAGTGTTAAAAGTAATGCAGAAAAACATTCACAAAAATGATAAATACCAACTTCGGGACAATGTTAAGGGGATTAAGAGATGGGGAAAGCATAGAATGTAAGGCTTTATTTTATTACTTTTAAAAAAGATCTCAAAACAAATACTGCAAGATGTTAACATCTATTACCTCCATGGTGGATACAGAATTGTCTTTATGTTTGAAATGTTTCATAGTTTTAATGTTTAAATTTTTAAAAAGTTGATCCTGTCTTCCATTAATAGGCATTTTTAAACATGAAAGAAGACAGAATACACAGCACCCATGTGGCCTTGAGAAAACACGATGAAAAGAAAACAACTAAAAACTCAATCTGAACAAAAGCCGCAGAAATAGAAAAGCTATGGAAAAGATAATGATGGTAACCACTGAATCCATTTAAATATAGAACTAGGGCTAAACATATAGCTAAAGACTAACTTCTGGTAAACAGAAAGCAATTATAATATGTCCTGAAAAAGCAAAAATATAAACAACATAAAACTCAGAACTGAAGAAAGAGATGGCAGGATGTATTAATACCACTCAACTTCATCTTTCACAGCAGGGATTTAATAGCTAGTATCTAAATTTTAACATGTAGTTTTAAAAATACTCCAATTTGGCTGGGCACAGTGGCTCACACCTGTAATCCCAACACTTTGGGAGGCCGAGGCGGGTGGATCACGAGGTCAAGAGATCAAGATCATCCTGGCCAACATGGTGAAACCCCGTCTCTACTAAAAAAATACAAAAAATTAGCTGGGCATGGTAGCGCATGCCTGTAATCCCAGCTACTCAGAAGGCTGAGGCAGGAGAATTGCCTGAACTCAGGAGGCGGAGGTTGTGGTGAGCCAAGATCGTGCCATTGCGCTCCAGCCTGGGTAACAAGAGCAAAACTCCATCTCAAAAAAAAAAAAAAAAAAAATACTCCAATTTCCTACTATTTTTTATAAACTATTTTCCGAATTTTAGTGAAATCTTACAGAACCTAAGAGTTCTGTGGCAAAGAAACCTTTACCTAGAGTTCAGCATTTACCTAGAGTTTAAGGTATTTTTTCCCTTGTTATTAAATTCAAACAAAATCATAATTTAAATTTTTATTTCTTTAATAGCATAATCCCATAATTATGAAATTTTTCCTTTCTGTCTATATATAAGCATAAATAAGATGATGTTCACCAAATGTTAACATAGGTTATTACTGGTTGGTAAGATTTGGGTGCCTAGACTGCTTGTCTCTTTATACTTATATGTACTGCCTGTATTTTTAAAAAATAAAGCATGTATCACTTATTTTTCTAACATAAAACTCTCACACACATCAGCCTAACACTTCCCATTTTAAAACTATACCCCTTATGGAACTAACTAGAAACTTAAACAAGATTTCTTTAAAATGTTGTTCATAATGTTACAATAATAGGAAGCACACACACACACAAAATAACTACTTACCAAAAACAGAAGAGTTAAACACACTGTATCAAGATAGTAAAATATTATACAGCCAGTTAAAATTATGTTTGGGAAGAATATTTAATAGTGTAAGGAAGTGTTCATGAAAAGATGTTAAAGTAATGAAGTTATCTCTGTGTGTGTCTGTGAGAATCATACATTATTCCAATTTTAAAGACGACAAAAATGTTAACAGTTTTTAAATGACTCAATAGGCAAAATAGGTAGCATGGTTGTTTACAAGTTGTTTGTATTTTTTTTTTCACTTCTCTGTATTTTTTTCAAGTTCCCTAGAATAAAGAACGGAACATATCTTTTTGTTTTTAATGTAGGACAGAAGGTAACATGTTAAAGAGATTTGTATCCGTGCTGAAAGAAATAAGTCTCCACAAGTTAGAAAACACTTTATTTGTTAAATTTCTCAATGATAATAAGATCATCACAGATTCTACAGCCATGTAAAAACCTGTGATAATTACTTTCATCTTCACAAGAAAGTCAAATACATAAAGACAGACATAATGTTGGTTGCCATCAATAATTTAACAGTAGTAATACACAGAGAATACCAGCATGTATCCATTATAGGGTGATGATTTTTTCATAAAACACAGTTTAGAGGTTAAAATGATTCATAACGGCTTTTTGTTTTCTCTTTACCACTTGTTACAAGAATTTCCCTCATAGTGTCCTTTTGCTGTAACTAGTTATTAGCCACATTATAATCATTTATATAATCTAAAATGGCATTTTGTTTTCACTCTAATACTACCTATTCTTTGGGAGTTTTTTTGTTTTTTTGTTTTTTAAGGCAAGGCCTTGCTCCGTCGCCCAGGCTGGAGTACAGCTGCACAAACATAGCTCACTGCAGCCTCTAACTTCTGGGCTCAAGCAATCCTCCCACCTCAGCCTCCCGAGTAGCTGAGACAAGCAGGCACCGCCATGTCTGGTCAATTTATTATGTTTTTTTGTAGAGCTAGAGTCTTGCTATGTTATCCAGGCTGGCCTTGAACTCCTGGGCTCAAGTAATACCCCTGCCTTGGCCTCCCAAGACGCTGAGCCACCGCACCTGCAACTACTCATTCTTTAGAACTCCAGTTGTAAGGATGACACACCCACACTGTGAGCAACATGCCACCAATGTTCCAACTGATTTAGTCAACAATCCAGCTAATAAAGGATTCTAACAACCTTTCCACAAACAACTCTGTGAGAAAATGTTCGTTAATCACCCAGCACAGTAGCAGTAAGTTATTGTGGCAGTAACTGTTGTGTTGGTCAGTTTTCTTCCACTGATGACCCATGTAGAAGTGTAAACGGTGCTTCTTCAACCCAAATTAAACTCTAGAAGTCAGACATATTCACATTATCTAAATGCTCTATGGTAACAAAGTACAAAAATGCCACGAAAGTGTTACAAGGACCCAAGAGCATATGGAACAGGCTCCTGCTGCCCAAATCTAGGATAATCTGAGCCTCAAAATAAATTATGACAGTATCAGATTATAACTCATAGCATAAAACATGAATCCATGAATTCATACTGATATAAATGAACAGATTGGGGGCAAGGGAAAACTCTTCCTTTAATTAATAAACATAGAAAAAAGATGGAATTAGGAAATTACCATTTGACAACCACTAAAGTCATAACTATTTAAGGCAAGAACCACAAATGAACTTTAAAAATTAAAAAGAGCTACAAAATAACTGATCTGAACCTTTCTAAAACATTAATGTAATGAAAGACAATAACAACAAAAATTAGAGAACTGTTCCAGGTAAAGAGACTTGACAACTGAGTGTAACGTCTAATCATAGATCAGATCCCAATTTTTTATAAAAATGTTTTTTCTTTTCCTTTGTAACATTAGTAAGAAAACTGGTGAAATATGTTTAATATTGCAACAATGTTACAGATTTTTGATAACTGTACTCTACATAAGAGAATGTCTTTGTTTTTGAGAAATACACACAGAAATATTTAGATATAAAGAAGCATCATTTCTGCCATTTACTTTAAAATATTGCAGGGAAAAAATGTACTTGTATATAAATACATATAAAGAACTCATCACAAAAAAATGTGGTAAAATATTATTTAGGGAAACAGTAAAATATACATAGGAATTATTTGTATTATTTTTCCACTTTTCTGTGATTCTAAAATTATTTTTAAATAGTTTAAAAAGCAAAATGTCATATAGTAAGAAAGTATAATATACTGTATAAAAATAAATACATTAAAACTTTATAATTCAGTGTCTAAAAATTTTCAGTCTATCTCTAGAATCTGTATATAATTAACTCCTCTATGCCTTCAGCCATTTTACAAAATGATCTCTCCACATTTAATCAAACTTCACCTTTTCATGAATGGCACTACATCCCTCAAAGCCTTCTCAAATAAGAGTGCTAATCCTCACATGTCTCTCCCTTATCAGGGAACAGGAAGACAAGGAAAATTTTCTTTGATATTTTCAATTCCAGATCAAAAGCCTCTTTTGAAGTTCACACTATCCATACAGCCTGTCAGGCCCTCTATCACCCTGTTCTTATCAGTGGCATAGACAGGAGTCCAAATTATTCCCAGTAAGATTTATAAGCCAGCTCCCCACCCGCAATATCATCCCCTCAACCTTAAATCCTACTATAATACAAGACAACTAAATCATCCTAACACCTCAGCCATAAAACAAGAAGGAATGATGGATATCTAGAGTTGAGTGATCGAGTAAACCTCAGTTCTCTACCCTCTGACAGAATCCCTGAACTAGTCATCATCTAGAACTGCTTCTTCTCAAAAACATTACATGCATACAACTTAGTTCTTGATCCCAACCTCCTGGTCTCAACATTTCTCATTCCTTACTTCCACTGAGCCTATTCTCTGATACCTCTATTCCCGGCTACCTGGTTTTACCTTCTATCCTACGTAGTCTGAACTATAAAATGGAAAACTTGCATGACATTCAACTGCACGCTCAATTCTCTAGTCCTCTTATCCTTGGCCACATCTATCCCATTAAGACTCAATTTGGGATAAGTCTGTCTACTGCCTTCTGGTGGAGGGAGGAAAGCAAATCACGTGACTATGCAGATTGCTGCCACAGTAAATTTAGGTTCCAAGCACACCAAGGCCATCAGAGTTTACTGTCACCATGGCAGGTGTTCCAAGTCCACCATTCTCCACTTTCAACCATGAGAATCTCAGTCAAAATCTTTGCTTCATACTTCATGGAGAAAATAAGCTTTCAAGCAAAAATTCCTTCAACTTCTCTCCCCAGCAGCTCTAAACTTAGCATTATGGCATCCATCCTAACTTATGTTCTTCACTCCCAAATGCCAGACAACTGTACAGAGAAGATTCTGCCTCCCAAATGATTGTTTTTTCTTTAAATTCTCTCTCCTTTCTTTCAACACTGACTTCTTTCTCCCTATCCACGTGTATATTCTATTCACACCATACTTTAAAGAGAAAAAAACCTGCCCCTAGCTAAAAATACTTTTTCTTCTGCTTTTTGAACTATTTTCATAGCTCTCTTCTTTCCTTTAGTGACAAACATCCTGAAAAGTAATATGTATATGTATGTATATGTTCCCATTTTCTGCACTTGCAATTTTTATTTCCTTACCAATTCATTACCATGTGGCTTTCACCCAAACGTCTCTTGCTAAGAACAATGACCTTCTAAATATTATATCCAAAAGCCTATTTTCAGTCCTTATACTTTTTAAATATTTAATACATCTAACACACTCAACTGTACTTCCAATTAGTTTTTCTTTAGCTTCCTGATAACTATGCCCTTCTGATTTTCCCTGTCTTCGACCATTTATTCTATTTCTTTTGTAAGGGGCTTTATTCTCCTCAGTCAACTTTAAAGAGTCTTATCTAAAACTAAATCCAGAGCTGTGGATACTGTCTCTGACACAAGGACTGGATTGAAGCTGGATGGTATGTAATTGGTTTGGCTTAAGTTTCATTTGCAAGGGCATTAAAGCAACTAACTCCATGTAATATTGTTAGAGCTACTGTTAAAAGAATTCTTTTGTCCTTTCTAAAAATTAGCATGATGTACTGTCTTATTTGATTTCACATCTTTTTAGAAGAACAGCTAGTTGCTAAACAAATAAACTAAAAAAGGAACATGATGTGATACCAGGAAATCTAAATTTAAGATATACATCTACCACCTACCAGCTGGATAACCTTGGTGTTATTAATCTCTTTGAGCCTCTTTTTCTTTCTGTGATTCATGCATTTTCATTCAATCAGCTAGTCATCCATTATTCAGCCAACATTTACTAAGAGCCTAGTATGTTCCAAGTACAATACTGGGTGCAGGAAATAGGTGAAAATCCCATCTCATGAATCCCCAACACTTCTAGCTTCTAACAACTAGCAGCTCTGAGGCAAGGCCATTATAAGCATGACTTCAGCAAGAGGAATAAAGGAAAAGTCAACATATTCTATCATAGGCAAACCAAGGAGGTAAAACCAGTAAGGACCAGGCCTGAAACACCAACTTCCTTCACAGAAAGTTTCATTCTTCCCTCAACAAACTCAGATAAGCTAACAACAGAATACTCAAGCAAAACTAAATACAGTAACATCAATTACTTAGACATACTGTTGTTAGTGATTCATCCAGGAAGCATAGCAAATGCCAAGTACCACTACAGATGATAGTTAAGGGGTTGATCCCATCAAAGTGTTATATGCCAAAGCAAAAACTCCAAAGTTGGCCACTAAATCTAACCACATAATCTGAATAACTTCAGAATATCAAAGATGAACATGCATACACATCTTATCACTCACTCTTTCTCTTTCCCTCTCTCAAAGTTAGCAATCATAGGTCT
The DNA here is from genome assembly GCF_001604975.1 of Cebus imitator. NCBI lineage: Eukaryota > Metazoa > Chordata > Mammalia > Primates > Cebidae > Cebus > Cebus imitator. The sequence goes on along the minus strand of NW_016107980.1, from coordinate 313,049 downwards.
CCCTACACTGATTCACCAAATCACATTTTTTAACAGACTTCACTTTAGAGATTTAGATCCACAGTAAAAGTCTGCATAAGGTACAGAGATTTGCCATATATCCCCTTCCCAACACAGGTAAAGCCTCCCTCATTAACAACATCTCCCATCAATGATACATTTGTTATAACTGATGAACCTACAATAACACATCATTGTTACCCAAAGTCTATAGTTTATATTAGAGTTCCCTCTTGGTGTTGTTTCTATGGTTTCTGACAAATGTATAAGGCATCCACCATTACAGTATCATACAGAGTACTCTCACTGTCCTAAAAGTCCTCTGTGCTCCACCCATTCATCCCTCCCTCCACACTAACACCTGGCAACCACTGATCTTTTTACTGTCTCCATAGTTTTGCTTTTCCACAATGTCATACAGTTTGAATCACGTGGTATACAGCCTTTTCAGAGTGCTTCTTTCACTTAGTAATATGCATTTAGATTTCTTCCCTGTCTTTTTGTAATTGGATAGATCATTTCATTCTGGTTCTGAATAATAATCCATTGTCTGTATGTCTCATAGTTTATCCATCCATTCACCTACTGAAGGCCATCTTAGTTGCTTCAAAGTTTTGGCAAATATGAATAAAGCTGCTATCAACATATATGCACATTTTGAATGGACTGTAAGCTGGCAACTCCAGGTAAATATCAAGAAGCATGACTGCTAGATAGTATGGTAAGAGTATGTTTAGCTTTATAAGAAACTGCCAGACTATCCTCCCAAGTGGCTGTATCAGTTTAACTTCCACCAACAATGAATGAGAGTTCTTGTTGTTCCACATCCTCACGAGAATTTGTTGTTGCCAGTGTTCCGGATTTGGGCCATCGTTAATAAGTATGTAGGGGCAACTGGCTGTTTTAACCATCATTTCAAAATGATGCAGAGCATCTTTTCATTTGCTTACTTGCCAACTCTATATCTTCTGTGGTGAGGTGTCTAAGGTTTCTGTCCTGTTTAATAGGGTTGTATTTTAAAAGTATTTGTATATTTTGGATAGCAGTCCTTTATCAGGTATGCCTTTTGTAAATATTTTTTCCTAGTCTGTGACTTTTTATTTTCTTGGCAGTATCTTTCACAGAGCAGAAATTTTTAATTTTAATGCAATCTAGTTTACCTCTTTTTAGCTAAAAAGTCATCACCAGATCCAAGGTCATCTAGCTTTGTTCCTGTGTTACCTTTTAGGAGTTTTATAGTTTTGCCTTTTACATTTAGATCTGTGACCCATTTTGAGTTAATTTGTATAGAGGGTGTAAAAGTCTGTGTTTAAGTTCATTTTTTTTTTCTTTGAGAGAGTTTGGCTCTTGTTGCCCAGGTTGGAGTGCAGTGGTGTGATCTTGGATCACTGCAACCTCCGTCTTCTGGTTTCAAGAAATTCTCCTGCCTCAGCCTGCTGAGTAGCTGGGATCACAGGTGCCTACCACCATGTCCAGCTAATTTTTGTATTTTTAGTAGAGACGGTGTTTCACCATGTTGGCCAGGCTGGTCTCAAACTCCTGACCTCATGATCTGCCTGCCTTGGCCTCCCAAAGTGCTGGGATTACAGGCATGAGCCACCGCATCCAATGTTAGGTTCAATTTTTTTTTTTTTTTTTTGCATGTAGATGTCTAGCTGTTCCAGCACCATTTGTTGAAAAGACTATCTTTGCTCCACTGTATTGCCTTTGTTCCTTTGTTAAAACCAGTTTACTCTAATTTTGTGGGTCTATTTCTAGCTTCTCTATTCTCTTCCACTGATCTATTTGTTTTTTCACCAACACCACATTGTCCTGATTACCATACCTCTATAGAAGTTGGGTAGTGTCAGTCCTACAAACCTGTTCTTCCCCTTTAATACTGAGTTGGCTATTCTGAATCTGTTGCCTCTCCATGTAAATCACAGAATTTGTGTGTCAACAGTCAAAAAATAGCTTGTTGGGATTTAATTTGGATATCACTGAATCTAAAAGTCAGGTTGTGAAAAACTGGCATCTTGACAATATTGAGTCTATCTATGAACGTGGAATACCTTTCCATTTATTTAGTTGATTTTTTTCAAAGTTTTATAGTTTTCCTCATATAGATCTTGTCCATATTTTGTTAGATTTATACTTAAGTATTTTTTGGTGGGGGATGTTAACAGTATTATGTTTTTATTTTCACATTCCACTTCTTCATTGCCAGCATTTAGGAAAACAGTCTTTTGTATATTAACCACTTATCTTGCATTCTTGCTATAATCAGTTATTAGTTCCAGAAGGGTTCTGTTTTATTTTGGTTTGTCAATTCTTTCAGATTTTCTACACAATCAACTCCTCTGTAAACAAAGATAATTCTATTTCTTCCTTCTCAATCTATAACTTTTATTTCCTTTCTTGTAATGTTGTATTAGCTAGAACTTCTAGTATGATGTTGAAAAGCAGTGAAGGGAACGTCCTTGCCTTGTTCTTGCTCTTATCAGGAAAACTTTCAGTTTCTCAGTACTAACTACAAAGTATGATGTTCGATATAGGTTTTTAGTAGATGTTCCTCTCTATCACTAGACTGCTAAGAATTTTATCATGAATGGATGTTGAATTTTATCTAATGCTTTTTCTGAACCTGTTATATAATCATGTGATTTTTCTTCTTTAGCCACTGATGTAATGAATTACAATAATTAATTGTGAATGTGGAACCAGCCTTGCATATCTGGAATAAATCCCATTTGGTCATGGTGTATAATTAATTTACACCTTGTTGGATTTTACTTGTTATTTTGTTGAGGGCTTTTATATCTGCATTTATGAGAGCTGCTGTTCTGTAGATTTCTTATAATATAATGTCTTGTCTGGCTTTGATATTAGGGTAATGTTGGCCTCAGGGAATGAGTTAGGAAGCATTCCTTATCTTTCAATTTTCTGGAAGAGGCTGTAGAGAATTGAAATAATTTCTTCCTTGAATTACTGTTAGATGCTATGGTTTGAGAATGTCCTCTAAAACTCCTATGATAGACACTTAATGTCCTGTGCAATAGTGTTGAGAGGTGGAATCTCCAAGAGGTGATTCGATCATGACAGCTCTGTCCTGTGCAGATTAATGTAATCAGTGCAGGAGTAGGTTCTTGATAAAAGGATGAGCTCAGCCACCTTCTTCTTTCTCATACTCTCTTGCCTTTCTACTTTTTGCCATGGAATGATATGGCATGAGGGCCCTCACTGGATGCCAGTACCTTTAATAATGAACTTCCCAGCATCCAGAACAGTGAGAAATAAATTTCTTTTCTTATAAACTACACAGTCTGTGGTATTCTGTTATAGCAGCACAAAATCAGACTAGGACAGAATTCTCTGGTGAGCCCATTCATGCCTAGTGCTTTCTGTTTTGAAAGGTTCATATTTTTTTTTAATAAATAATACTCATTTTCAAGTTATAGTGATTATAATGCCATAATTCTAAAGGTACTAGTCAATTTAAAAACACTGCCATACTGAGGTTTTTCAAAGAAAACAATATGACTAGTATTTTCCAGTAAAAATGTATAAACCTGAATTTCATTGCTTCATTCGTGTGCAACAGGAACTAAGATGAACAAAACAAAAAGATTCACACCCAGGTTTTACCATCTCTAAATTCAAGCACTTGCTATTTTAAGACGCCTCCAATAAAAATTCACAGGTAGTAATCAACCCTATCCCTCCCATAAAGCACAAATTGACCTTTATGAGTATCTGTAATGCTGATTTAAATGCACGCACTCAAACACACACACATACACATACAACTTTGAATCCATCCATCCAAGTCTCTTCAGTACCACTACCCTAATCCATGCTACTATAGCTTCCTAACTAAATTGCAGACACTGATATTTGGGATGCTCCCACAGAAAAGGCTGGTTCACCCAGACATGATAAGACATTGAAATCCACAGATCAACAAATATACAGTCAGACAGACACACATAGACACATACACACATACACACACACACACACACGCACACACACACACACACACATATACACACACAGAGAGATAGAATATAAATGGGCATAGAACACCCAAATTTAAAGAAAACTTCCAACATGAATCAAAAACACAACAAAAATACTAGCGGGAAAGTAGGGGAAAGTTAATGCAGTCTCAAAAATATATCTATAGTTGGCTCTAGTTCTGGCATGGCAGTGGCCCCCTACAGTCCAGCTTTCCCAACTGAGAGCAACTATGAACTCAGGACAAAATACAAAAATAATTTAAAAAATAAAAAAAAAAAGGTAAAGCAGTACTTGTAGGGATAAATTATATAATAGCTCTTGGTATTCTACGTCAGACATTAAAATAGAAAAAAAAAAAAAAAATAATTTAAAAAAAAAAAAAAAAAAAAAAACTACAGCTACCTGGGCATTCTGAATATTTAAAAAGAAAGGAAGGGATGTAGAGGGAAGCTAAAACTTGGAGAAGTAACCTGCAACAGGTAAGTTTCCCTTTCTTTTTGCAGCTTTGTCCTAAGGTAAAGCCACAGTTAATGGAAAGGAACACAGGCGTAGGCTGCTAAAGCTCCAAAAGAAACCCTGTTCTAGCCAGAGGAAGCATGGAATGGAGCCCATGCAAGCCAGAAAGTAAGGGGAAACCATTAACCTCTAAGCCATGCACATGTAGGACTGGTCCAAAACTGATTAGAGGCCTGAGGAACTGAGCTAAGATTTGAATCACTGCACACAGTATAAGAGACCTAGCTTACAATCTTAACCTGTGAGAGCTGATTGCCTGCTAAAACGAAACAACATTTTCCAGAGGACTATAGCAAAACATTCAGAAGATCCAAAATAAAATCTAAAATTACTAGAATATTCAAAATATAAATCATTCTCCGGGGGAAAGGCAATCAGTAGATGCCAACCACAAGACAATTCAGGTTATAGTTAACATATAAGGACTATAAAACAACTATAATAACTACATTCCAGGAATCAAAACAAAATTACCTTGAAATCAATTAAAAGACAGGGAATCTCAGCAGACAAATAGAAAATATAAAAAATTAACCAAATAAATGTTTCAAAATGGAAAAATAAAACACATTAAATAAAAATTCACTAATGGGATTAACGACACAATTAAGAGGAAAGAAATTGTAAAATTAAATAATAAAATATATCCATTATAAAAAGTGGAAAAGAAAACAGATCTAACAAAATTGTAATATAACAGAGCCATGGTGAGTTTAAACCATTTAAAAGTTTTATGGCCAGATACAGTGGCTCAAACCTGTAATCCCAGCACTTTGGGAGGCCGAGGCAGGCAGATCTCGAGGTCAAGAGATTAAGACCATCATGGACAACATGGTGAAACCCCGTCTCTACTAAAAATACAAAAAAATTAGCTGGGCGTGGTGGCGTGCGCCTGTAGTCCCAGCTACCCTGGAGGCTGAGGCAGGAGAATTGCTTGAACCCAGGAGGCAGAGGCTGCAGTGAGCCGAGATCGTGCAGCACTGCACTCCAGCCTGGTGCCTGGCAACAGAGCAAGACTCTGTCTCAAAAAAAAAAAAAAAAAAAAAGTTTTTAAAATGTAGAATTTGGGGCATGAAGGAAATGAGAGAGATTAGAGCAGGAAAAAAAATTTGAAGAAATAATGGCCACAATTCCTCACATTAGTAAAAGAAGTAAATTTATAAATTCAACTTTAGTGAGGCCAAAACAGAGTAAGTTTAAAGAAAATTACACCTAGACATATAATTACACAACTTTGAAAAATCAAAGATAAAGAGAAGTTACTAGATGCAGACTGTGAAAACCAATACATTATACATAGAGAAATAGTGATTCAAATAATTAGCTTTCTCATCAGAAACCATGGTGGTAAGAAGCCATTTCACTCTTTCATTAAAGAACGTCTTTATAGAGCTAACAAATACTCAGCCAAGAGTTCTATAACCTAATTTACATATCTAGATACTTAAGGAATGAAGGCAAAATAAAGACATTTTCAGGTTAAGGAAAGTTCAGAGAACTGACTAGCAGTTAATCTCCACTTAAATGCAGTTCTTAAGGAAGTTCTTCCTATTGAAAAGAAATTAATAATAAGGGGAAACTTAAGTCTTCAGGAACAAATACGAAACACAGAGAATGGTAAATAGCTAAGGAAATATAAAGGATTGATGTTTCCTCTTGTTTTTAAAAATGTTATGATTTAAAACAAAAATGATAACATTTTCTGGTGGGATTTCCAACATAATACATATGGCAACTATCACACTGAACTTAGGAGTTAGAGAGTAAATGGACCTATGTGGTTAGGAAGTTCTAAATTTCATATGAAGTGATACAAGATTAATGTTAAATATACATGTCTAACTGTCACAGTTTCTTGTACTCTAAAAGCAAACATGGAAAGTTAAAAGGCAAAAGAAATACTGAAAAGGACAATAAACTTTTTTCATAAATCAAATGATCCAAAAGAAGACAGAAAAGAATAAAAAGACAAATAAAAAACAATATAACAGTAGACGTAAACCAATGATATCAACAATTACATTAAATGTGAACACTCCAATAAGAAGGCAGAGGCTGTTAAAAGTAAGACCCAACTATAAGTTATCAACAAAAGACACATTTAAAGGACCTAGATAGGCTGAAAGGAAACAGAAAAAGACATGCCACACAAAAATATTCGGGTTGTTGCAAAAGTAATTGTGGTTTTTGCCATTTGAAAGCATTTTCAATTGAAATGGCAAAAAAAAAAAAAAAAATGCAATTATTTTTGCACGAACCTAAATATAAACTAAGAAGGCTATATTAAAATCATATAAAATAGACTTGAAGACAAAGCTCACTATCAGAGAGAAAGTGGGACATGTCATAAGAGAGCCTCAAAATTTAGAAAACAAGAAACAGATCATTAAAGGATCATTAAATCATGGCAGATTTTAATACGTCTTCTTCAGCAATTAGTAGAACACAAAATATCAGTAGAGATATGGAAGGTTAGAACAATACTATGAACCAAGCTAATGTGACATTTTTAGAACACTATATCCAACAACTGAAAAATATGCATTCTTTTTAAGTGCATACAGTATATTATCAAGTTGGATTTAGTGGGCCACAAAAAAGTCTCAAAAAATTTAAAGTGAACAAAATCAAACTAGGAAATAGTATTTCCAGAAAAATATCAAGTAAGTGAAAATTACACACACACACAAAAGTAAAACATAACAGAAAGAGAAAAACAGTAAGGTAAAAACAGAAATCAGTAACAGAACACACAAATTTAACAAAACCAAAAGATGATTCTTTAAAAAGATCGTAAGACTGAGAAAATCACAGCTAGACTATTTAAGGAAAAATAATACAGAAAATCTCCAATATTAGGAACGAAAAAGAGGTTATTATCACCACCAGTATTACAGACATTAAAATGATAGCAATATTATGAGTTTTAGGTCAGCAAATTCAATGTCTTAAAAAATGTTCAACCTCCCAGGTATCCTTTCTTAGGAACCTACTGGAAAACGCGCTCCACCAAAATAAAAGAGTAAACTAAAAACAACAAAAGACTTAGGAAATACAACACACCTAAAGGGAAAAGTCTCAGTATGACAGCTGTGCATCAGGCCTAGAGAGCAAACAGTACAGATGAAATCGGAGGATAGAGGGCTCTAGGAAGAACGTCTTCAAAGAAAAAAGAAACTAATCCGATGCCTTTGACTATGCAAAATTAATGTGAAAATTAAGTTTTGGAAAGCCACCACAGGATACACAAAAAATTAACAATAGATATATAGAAATAAAACCAAAGAAATAAAACTTAAGCAATTCCATGAAATATTTTTAAAGTTATACAAAATATACTTAACTCAGTGATGAGTCAGTATTTTCAGTCATAAAATGTAAATACTAGTCACTGATTTAACCAAAAATTATATGGTTTTCATAGATTTAATCCTCACAATAATTCTGAGATAGAATTCTGTACTGTCCTCACTTTATAGATGATGAAACTACAACATAGAATAGTTGGCCCAAGGTCACATTGTTTTTGAGAAGCCAAGATTTGAATCCAAGAGGTAGGACTACAAAGATCATGATTTGGGTAGGGAAAGCAAGGACATGTAAAAAAGCAAAGTAAAATTAATAAAAAATAATAAATGAGTGGCAAAAACTGCATATGTTAAAAATACAGCATAAAATAAAGCAGCTAAAATAGTTAAAGGTTTTTTGGGTTCTTCCTCCCAAGGAGAAAAACTTGCAGGAGAAAGGGGGAAAAAGGAGATTCTTGTTTTTAATTACTTGTCTTTTGGTGCTTGGACTTTTAAAACTGTACATATACTATTTGATCTACATATATTTTTTTAATATGATGGTTAAAGAAAACTTACCTAGAAGCTAAATCCAGCACAATAAAAGATTCCTGAATTGTGGGTGCTATACAATCAGCTGGGTTCATTGTGCTAGGTAATACCAGACTCTTATGCTATACCAGCCATGTTCCCTACATCTGGCATAGCCATAATTAAAAGAAAGTTAGCTATCATAAAGGCTTTATTTCCCAAGATCTTTGACGTACTTTAACTCTGTTGCTATGTTTGCGGTAATAAAATTTGTCCTGTAAGCTTTGCTGCATAACCTTGAACAGAACCTCCCTCGGATAGTCTTCTGTAAAATGAGAAGATTGAAGAAAATTATCACTAAGGACTCCCCTATTTCCACAGTATCTGGAAACAGTTTCCTGTTTTCTTTTCCATAGGTAGACCAAATAGCCTAACCATGGTTACTTTCTTGCAAATGCAAGCCACAGATTACCAGAGGAATTATGTAAAAACACCAGAATTCATCTAAATTGATTCATCAGCATTATTATAAGAGCAAAGGATACACCCTAATTATGAACATCAAGAATATCAACAGTATGTAGGCTGTGCAAAACATTATCACTTTTATAGCACAGAATTCTGTAAAACTATATATCGTTTTATAAACATAATACACCAGTATCAACATGCATAGACTTGGAATCATTCAAAAAAGGCATTCATTTATTTCTTTAGTAAGTATTTATTTTACACCTCTAACAGGGCCAGAACAATGATATAAACGATTATAAACAGGACAGATCTAAGCCCTACTTCCCACTGAGTTTACAATCTAGTGGGGAAATACACACCATGAAATAAGGGCTATAACAAGGGTAAGTGCACTGTTAAAAGAACACACAGAACTTAAAGGAAAGAATGAGAAACAAGTGAGGAGGCAAAAGGGAAGGAAAGGTTTTCTGAAGAAAATAACATCTAAACATAGACCTGAACACAGAATAGAAATTAGGCCTGGAAAAAGGAGGAAGAAAAGAAAAAATGGGAAAGATATATTTAAAAGCCACAAAGCAAGATATTAAGTGTGGCCAGGAACAGTGGCTCATGCCTGTAATCCCAGCACTTTGAGAGGCCAAGGCAGGAAAATGGCTTGAAAACAGACTGGGCAAGATAGTAAGACATAGTAAAACAAAAAAATTAGCCAAGCACAGTGATGCACGCCTATAGTCTCAGCTACTTGGGAGATTGAGGTGGGAAGACCGGGTGAACCCAGAAAATTGGGCCTGCACTGCTGTGATTGCACCAGACTGCACTCTAGCCTGGGTGACACAGCGAGACTCTGCCTCAAAAAAAAAAAAAAAGTCTCAAGTGTTATTTCAAGATCCTTCCCTTTTGAGAGAAATCACATAAAAAGTCATCTGATATAGATGAAAGCTCTCCCGAGGTGGGGAGAACAAATGTTCTATAAAAGCTGTCACTTTGAGCACTTGTAAAGAAAGAAAAAAAAGGTGTCACTACACTACTGGATTTCCTCAGTCCAATATCCAACAGGCTATAGGTCCTAAGACTGCCAAAATTAGTAAACGAGTTAATACCACCACATTAAGATTCTTTTACACAATGAGCTCCCGTTTACTTCTTTATTCTCAAAGCCTCTGTCTAAACAGCACAATTTCTTTACATAATGTTCTGAGTAATTTTGGAGAAATATCATAGACAAACTAAACCATAGCACATTCCTGAACTTTTAAAATATTAAACTGTACATGTTCAAACAAATCTTAAAAGCAAGCAAGTCAAAACCCTGAAATAATCTGATAGTAAATCTTAGACTACTGCAGCATTTCCCAACTTGCATTTGGCATGTCTTTAACAAGAATTTTACCCACACCCTAATTCCAGCTAAGTGATCAAACATCTGAAAGAAACCATAACAACATGGCCTGAAAACAAAGACATACAATGATTTACAATCACATAGCCTTAATTACGATGATCTTGTCAGTAAATTTACAATGACTAAACATCAGCAGAAGATTCCATACCATTCCATAGTTATTTAAACTCGTCAAGCCTACATATATGCAGAATACATACAAAATCCTAAAATAATACATTGTCAATATATATACAATTGAACAATGTTTTAGAATATAGGTCAGATATTAAGAAAATATTAAGAAGAAAACAGTTCCTAAGTAATCAATATAAAAAAAATTAGGAAAATCAAACCAGTATTCACAACTCCACAGTTTACGACGGTGATAAGCAGGGCCACTGCATATGACTTCATTGGCTACTTACCGAACAACTCTAAAGGACACCATTCAGAGAAAGAGAGACAAAGGAAGACTAAGCAATATATTTTAAACTGGAAGATAATGCAAAATAACAACCATCACCCCCACCTTAAAGAGCCCAGGTCTCAGTAGCAGTGACAGAACAAATATAAAAAGGAATAAAATAACAGGCAAGGTTATATGTCTATAAAATTGGCCTTGAACTAGCACCATTCATTCATCTTTATCAAATATTCAAAGTTCTACCACATGCCAGGTACGGAAAGGCATATAGGATAGTGAGCAAAACAGACAAAGATCTCTGTACCATCATGAGGCTTAAATTCAGGGAGGAAGAAAGGAGGCAGGCTATAAATAAGCAAATATTTGGAATATCAGACGGTGGTTAAGTACTCTGGATAAAAATGAACAGGAAAGAGCAATAAGGAGTACTGGTAGTGGGATACAGTGATTTTAAATAAGGTAGTCAAGAATGACCTCAATGAGGCAATCACACTAACAGAATGAAGATTCCACCATATTTGCATAACCTGTCTTTGCCATTCTCACAAAGAGTATTATATTCTCTTCTACTATCCTCTCATACCCATCCCAATTCTAAGGACAGACTAGATACTTGCCTGATTACCAGGTGCAAATGAGGGATGCAAAACAACCTTACCACATTGTTAGGAATTTAGAGACTGGGTGAAATAAAAAATTAATTTCTCAGAAGCATCCTTCAACATGCCAAGCTTCAGACCTATAGGAGGTACATTCCTATTACATGGACATTAGGGTGGGCAAACTACAGCAACCAGGCCAAATCCAGCACGCTGTTTTTGCAAACAGTTTTCTGGAACACAGCCACATCTGTTCATCTTCATATTTGGTATGGTACTACTGTACTACAATGGTAGATCTGAGTAGTTGTGACAGAGATCACAGGGCCTGTAAAGTCTAAAACACTACCTGGTCCTTTACAGAAAGAGTTTACTAACCCCTGGTCTACATCACCCCACAATTGGGGGAAAGGCAAGGTGACATCCATCCTATCCTAGGCTAGAATCACCCTGGCATCAGCCTATTGCTGATGTAGGTAATGAGCATGTCCTGGCATGGAGACTACATATTTGCTTGGGAGTCCACAGATCTGTACAAAGACAAAGTCTGCAGAAAGGAGAGACTGACTTCCTCATCACAGGTCAGAGCCCCACATTTTCATTTGGCATTAGTCCTTGCAAATCATGTAGCTGGACCTAACTACTTTAATGAAACAATTATAAACTAGAGTTATAAATGAGATTTCCATTCTTCTATCAAATCCAGCATAAAATTTGTTTTTGTTTTGTCCCATTCCAATCTGGCCATCCCCTTAATTTTGCTGCAGCCATACAGCTTTCCTTCTATATCTTTAACCAACAAACTCATTTCCACTACAGGTTATTATCATATTTACAATACTCATCAACTAGAACTAGATCTTCACATTTCAGTCAATTCTGCGTGACTGTCACAACTGCACAGTGGATGAAGTTCCCGGACTAAGCTGATCCCTATCTACTAAGGTGTCAAATTGGTGTTGTACATCATCTTCAAAGATGACCACTATCACTTTCTTCCCTCCATGTATGTGCATGCTTCTACCCCACTGGCAGATGGAATTTACTTCTTCACCCTTTGAATTTGGGGGGTCTTGCAACTGCTCTGACCAATAGGATACTGCAAAAATGACATTATGAATTTCTAAGCCCAGGCCTTAAGAATGGCAGGTTCCTCTTCCTTCTATGCTGTGAGAAGCCAAGGTCACGTCAAGAGGGCACACAGAGGAGAACTGAGATGCTAAAGTCAACAGTCCCAGCTGAGCTCCCAGACAACAGACAACATCAATTACAGCCAAGTGAGTGGGCCATCTTGGAAATTCCAACCCAAGCAAGCCCCAAAATGGCTCCAGCCCCAGCTAATACTATGTGGAGTAGAAACAACATCTCCCGATCACACTCAACCCATGGAATCTTAAAAGAAAATAAAATGCTTGTATTTAGAGATGTTTGTTATATAGCAATACACAACTAAAACACCCAAGTCTGAATACCAGCTCTGTCATAGCTGGGCCTATAATAATATTTAACTTGTCTGTGTCTCATGTTTCTCATTTGCAAAATGAGGATAATGACATTACTTCACAGAAGTGGAAGGATTAAGTGTGCTAATATGTATAAAGCATTTAGCAGCATTTTATTAATATAATGTAAGTAATTACTATTCTGTTATTGCTATTTCATAATTGATAGAATTTATTATTTATCCCATCAACTTGCTTTGTTTTCTTCAAAGAATTTATTACTATCTAAAGTTAGGCTTACTTCTCTATCTGTACCCCCTCTACCAAAACATGAGCCATGAGACAAAAACTTAACTGTCTTATTCACCAACATCTAAAACAAATAAAACTGAAGCAGACAGAAGTACTTCATAAGCTACTATATATTAGATAAATGAGTTATAAAATCTGTTTCATAATCAACAACACTATCTAAAAACTGCTCCCACATCTTATCTTTAGCATAAATTAACAAAGAGTATTCAAAAGCATAAAATTATCTATAAATTATAATATGGCATTTTCATGATTCAATTCCGATGCTTTTATTTGCCACTACACGTATGTTACTCCAGTACTAAATCATGTACTGCTTAGATGTGCCCAAGCAAAGGCTAGCACCGTTTGATTCAGCACTGTTCAGGTGTGTACTCATTTGCATAATTTTTTAAATGAGCTAAACTCACCATGGCATGCACAAAAATGGCAAAAAAAAAAAAAAAAAACTTTAATCTGGGGTATGTTTAAAAGTAATTTATCCGGCAAGCCAAATTAACATAATACTAGTCTTCAAGTTATATACAACAACTTGGTATATAACACATCTGAGTATTGGTATACAACTTGGTGTACTACTTAGTATACAACACATTTTGAGTGTAAATTTCTTCAATTACTTTTCTGAACATGTAAAGACCCATTTTAAAGCTGAAATAAACTACATTCATAGAACACTGACATACCTTTGAGAAAAAGCAGTAGTCTAGAAGGTTAGAAAGACACACAAACACACAATTCAGTATAACAAGTTATACTAACTTTCTTCTGCCTTGATGCTGATGACAGAGGTAAGAAAATCTCTCTATCACCCTCTTTCAATTATAGATTTGAAGGAGTTTTTGAGAACAGGATTTTATAAGGCAAACAAACCAGGGAGAGTACAGAACTTCAGATGAGAAATCAGTGTATAAAAATTAAGAAGACAGATTACTGAGATATGTCACTATACAAGCAGAGAAGGGCCATTCAAAAAAACCTGTATGCTAAGAAGAGGAATTTTAAACTTGAAAAATTTAATAAACCCACCAGAATGGTTAAAATTAAAAAGACCTGACAGCAGCATACTGTTGCAAGTGTGTGGGGCAACCAAAACTTTCATACATTGATGGTGGAAGTGTAAAATGGTATAACTACTTTGGAAAAAAGGCTAGTGGTTTCTTATAAAATTTAAATATACACCTACCCTATTACTTAGTAATTCCACCCATGGAAAATAAAAACATATGTCCACAAAAAGATATGTACAAGAATATTCATAACAGCTTTACAAAAAGATTTGTACAAGACTATAACAGCTTTACTCCTAACAGAGAAAGGAAACTAGAAACAACCCAAATATCCATCAACAGCAACAGACAAACTACAATGAATTCATATGATTTATATGATAAAACTATTCAACAATAAAAAGAGATGAGCTACTGATATACACAAAAACGCAGATCAATCTAAAAACCTTCATGCTGAATGAAAGAGGTTTTGTAGGATATATGCTATATGATTCTAGAATAGGCCAAACTAGGTAATTTGAAGTGAAAAAATCAGAACAGTCACCTGGGGGGTAGGAATTGATCTAGTAAAGATAATAAGGGAACTTTCTAGGGTGATGGTAATGTTCTGTATCAGGTCAGTAAAATGTATCTGTAAAGGGCAGTGGTACAAACTGAATGTTTGTGTATGTTGAAACCCTAATCCCCAGAGTGATGCTATTTGAAGTCAGAGCCTTTGGGAGGTAATTAGGTTTAGATGAGGTCATAAGGGTGGGGTTCCTATGATGGGATGAGAATCTTTATAAGGGAAGAGAGACCAGAATTCTCTCTCCACCATGTGAAGACATGAAGTGGCCATCTACAAGCCAGGAAGAGAGCCCTTACCAGGGAACCAAACTGGCCCACAACTTGGAATGTCCCAGCCTCCAAAACCATGAAAAATAAATTATTATTATTAAGCAAGAATGTTATTTTTCTTAGGACCATAGACTGTTAATAAGCAAGAATGCTACTTTTCTTCTTTTACCCAGTATACTGCTAAACCAATCTATGGGTATAGGAAATATTTCAGGCTTTGTGGGCTCTGCCTCAAATACAGTCGCATGCCAGTTAATGATGAGGATGCATTCTAAGAAATTCTTTGTTAGGCAACTTCATCACTGTGCTAACATCAGGAAGTGTACTTATACAAATCTAGATGGTATATATAGCCTACTACATTCTAGGCCATATGGTCTAGCCTATTGCCCCTAGACTTCCAACCTGTACGGCACGTTATTGTATTAAATATTGTAGGCAATTGTAACACAACTGTATTTATCTAAACATATCTTATGGGGTCCCGGTATATGAGGTCCTTCATTGAATGAGAAGTCATTATGCAGTACATGAATGTCCTCAACCCTACCCCCATAAATGAATGGGCATGGCTGTGTACCAACAAATATACAAAACCAGGAGTTGGACCATAGTTTGCTAATCTCTGCTCTACATGTCAAAGGTGGTTTAATGAGTATATGAATTTGCCAAAGTTATCCACCAGGCCATATTTGTGCATTTCAACATATGCTGATTTTACCCCAAAGAAAAAGAACCATAAACGAATATTAAAATGTAAGCTAATGATAAAGATGTGGCTTGCATGGAAGTACACAGATACCTGCAACTTACTTTGAAAGAATCAAAAAATAGATGGACACATACACAACAACACAAATATAATAAACTGTTAACAACTGTACAGCCTACAATTTTTATGGAGGTTAACTGTACACTTCTTTCAATGTTTTTATATATTTGAAAGTTTTAATATTAAATGTTATTAAATGTTGGGGGTGGATTCAGTAAGGGGCAACTGAAGGTTTTTGAGCAAAAGAACAAAAATCAAATTTATACAGGTTGAGTATCTCTTATCCAAAATGCTTGGGACCAGAAGTGTTTTGGTTTTCAGATTTTTTTTTTAATTTTGGAATATTGCACATTCATAATGAAATATCTTGGGAATGGGACCCAAAGATGAACATAACTGTAACTGCATGAAACAAAGTTTGTGTTGAAAAGATAAATGTGGAATTTTCCACTTGTGGTATCCTTGTAATATTCAAAAAATTTCAGATTTAGGGGCATTTCAGATTTGGGGTTTTGGGATTAGGAACACTCAACCTGTACTCTACAAATATAATTCACATAGTGCAAACAATTCCTGAAGGATGGTCAAATAGGAAGAAAGTAATAGATTATTACAATATTCCATGCCAGATAAGGTATCAACACTTAAGGAGAATAGATTAAGTACGAAAAGAGTTCACTAAGACCAGACAAGTCACAAAAAGTCATGAGAAGTATAAAACTTCTTATTAATGGTATCTAGAATAAGGACGGAATTTCAAAAAGAACCTTCATACTGTCACTATAACAAAGAAATCAAGCAAATAAGAATTGAAAAGTATCTATTAGATTATGCAGTTGGGTAACCTTGATTATGTAAAAGAGGTGTGGTCAGAATATAAACCAGATAAAGTACACATTGATAAATTCAAAAGAAACAAGAGGAATCAAAGGAATCAAGCTGACAAGAAAAGGTGATTAGAGTAAGGAAAGGTAAGGGGCTGCAAGGCTTCTTTCCAATGGAAAATGAAATGACTATTACTAAAACTCACTATACATTATCTCATTCAGAACATGTACTACTGGATGAGGCAGTCAGCCATAGGCCTGAATGTCTGCACATTCTTGCTGAGTGTGCCAGTCTGTAAAGCTTTCTATTTCCTGATACTGAGCTGTTTCTTCTAAGAAGTTACATAGGCAACAAAGATCAGGCAACCACAGTGTGTAACTGCCATCCCAGGAGGAGGTGAACTAGCTTGTTTGTTGTCTGCTAAGATACTTGCTGCTTGTGGCTGGGCACAGTGGCTCACGCCTCTAATCTCAGCACTTCGGGAGGCCGAGGCGGGAGGATCATGAGGTCAGGAGTTCAAGACCAGCCTGGTCAACATGCTGAAACCCTGTCTCTACCACAAACACAAAAATTAGCTGGGCATGGTGGCACGTTCCTGTAATCCCAGCTACTCCAGAGACTGAGGCAGGAGAACTGCTTGAACCGGGACCCAGGAGGCAGAGGTGGCAGTGAGCCCAAATCACCACGACTGCACTCCAGCCTGGGATAGAGAG
>NW_016107980.1:287374-295869 GCF_001604975.1 Cebus imitator | reverse complement strand
AAAAAAAAAAAAAAAAAAAGCTGTACCCTTGGTTCTGAGTTCCTCAGCTGTGATGCAAACCCACTGCACACATCCATATGGACATCCAGCCCCTTTGTGGAATTTGGTAGCTAGGAAAACCTACATAAAAATGCTGATGTCCGTGTTGCTTGCTGTGCCATGAGTAATGATCTGTCTCTGACCTGGAGGTCTTCTCTTTTCTGCCAGCAACCATGAAACATTAACACACTCTTATCAACTTGTAAAAAGGGTACTTATTTACCATGTATCAGTCTTTATATGTTTTACATCTATTATATTATTTCTCATAACAATCCTAGTCAGGTAGGTCCTAATATGAGGAAACTGAGGCTTCAAGATGTAAAGTAAGCCAAGGTCTCACAAACTGGAAACAGCACAATCTAATATATAAGCCCAGATGGTTTTAAAACCTGTGGGATTTTTACCCATTAATAGTCAAGCCTCTTTCCCAGCTGATTTATCAAGGGCAACTCTAATTCCCCAGATACAAGAGCAAAGAACTCAGATCTTTGCAGAATAAATACTTCAAATTATGTTCCATAGAAAATTAATATTTTGGAAATGTTAACATAATCTTAAAATTTTAAAAACAAAGAACAAAACAAAACAAAGATTAGGAAGAGCTTGGTTAAACAAATCCAAATCACTTTCCTTACTCCAGAATTATTCATTGTTTTGATATGCTAATAGATGTTTTAATAAGCTAATGTCTTATAAATCTTTCAGTTACACTTATTATCATCATTCTGAAATACAGTTCAGGAAATTACTGCTACAATCAACACTGCCAATTTAACTTGTACACCAAACAAGAAGTTAGCTTGGTACAGGTACATAATCCTTTTTATTTTGAGACAGAGTCTTGCTCTGTCACCAGGCTGGAGTGCAGTGGCACGACCTTGGCTTACTGCAACCCCAACTCCCTCGTTCAAGCAATTCTCCTGCCTCAGTCTCCCGAGTAGCTGGAAATACAGGCACCCGCCACCATATACAGCTAATTGTTGTATTTTTAGTAGACACGGGGTTTTACCACATTAGCCAGGCTGGTCTTGATCTCCTGACCTCGTGAGATCCACCCACCTTGGCCTCCCAAAGTGCTGGGATTACAGGCATGAGGCACCTTGCCCAGCCCATAATCCTTAAATGTGGCCCATAAAATAGAGAACTTCAGCTGGGCTCCATGGCTCATGCCTGTAATCCCAGCACTTTAAGAAGCCACGGGGGACAGATCATTTAAGGTCAAGAGTTCGAAACCAGCCTAGCCAACATGGTGAAACCTCATCTCTACTAAAAATACAACAATTAGCTGGGCATGGTGGCGGGTACCTGTATTCCCAGCTACTAGGGAGGCTGAGGCAGGAGAATCACTTGAACCCAGGAGGTGGATGTTGCAGCGAGCTGAGATCACGCCACTACACTCTAACCTGAGCAACAGAGACTCAGTCTCAAAAAATAAATAAATAATAAAATAAAATGAGAACATCAAAGTTAGAATGTGGTCTAGCAGCTGCAAGCCAAGTCAACTTCATGACAGTTGGCAACACTGCTCATTTACTAACAAAACTGAATTTCACATAACACAATAAAATTATATATTATACCTGGCTTCTTCTGAAATTAATGGGTAACAATCAAGAATTTTTATAGCTCTAAATTGTTATCTAGGTTTTACTTAATAAATGCTGGGCCTTTTTAACAAAGGAAAGATCACAGAAAAAGCAGTTTCTAGATAAAGGCTATATATTGGCTAATGGTAGTAGCTCATTCTGATGACCCTGGGCATCACTGCTAGCTTTCCAGTGAGAAAAGCTGCATTTAAACTCTTTAAATAAGTGAAAAGTTAACACTGCATACCATCTCACCCCTAAATATACTTGCCTATCTCCTGATTTAGTCATCCCGTAACATTCAACAACTCAAGTTGTTTATTGCTCCAGTTTACTAATCACTCCAGAGTTTTCCCAAAAACTGAGCTAAAGGTAACCACAAAATAGTTGTGTTCACCATACAAGCCAGAGCTGGGTTGATTCCTAGTTTAAAAAGTCTACCGAAAACGTCAGTTCAACTGCTTCTCTGACATATACTTAGATGTTATTAATCAGGCCATTATACACAAACCAAGAGTAGTTATACTAGATTAAACAACTATGTAACTTTTGTAACTCTAACACTTTTGCATTACAAGGAAAACAAATCCATGTTCTACCTACTTAAAGTGTTATCTTTAGAGGGACTGGGAGGCATTATCTTTATAATTGATTTTTGTCCTCTGTTCTCAAGGAACATTCAGAGTCTATGTAGGACAGATTGTCAGTTTGGAAAAAAACAACGAGGGAAGGAGCAGCAATAAAATATGTTCATTTATTTTGAAAGGAGTTGCAGGAAAAACAAATATCTTAAAACTGAGAGCTACATAAATAAACAGTGTTTTGAGAAGTGACTTGTGTAGGAGAATATGGTTGATGTTTTGAATCTAATAGAAAGATTATAATATGGTTGACGTTTCGAATCTAATAGAAAGATTAGAAAAATGAAACAAGTTCCACTGCTAATATTACTCAATATTTATCTACATCATTTTATTTTTGCTAACATTCCCAAGCCTAGAAATGCCTTTCAAATCATCAAAAGGGTGTACACTGACAACCTGAAAAATGCTTTCCACACTGGGAGAAACAGTATTTCCCAAGTTGTTCTGAGAAAAGCTGATAAATTTTCAAAGAAGTCACAATATGGACCTTTTGGAGATTGTAAAGAATGCAAACCAGTTGAAAATGGAAGCCTCGTGAGCTTTCATGTTAGAAAAAACTCAAAATTACATACACTGGACTCTCATCTTACAGTGTCCTCTGTATTTGCCAAAATGTACTTATTAATAGAAAGTCTTGACTTATAACTAAATCTTACATGTGCAAACAGATTTGAAAGTTGAAACCTAGAACTAATATACCTAAATCTGTAAAATTTTATAAACCATAAACTGCACCGCCAGTACTATGTATTGATTTTCTCCTCTTCCCTCAGTAAATGGGCTGAAAGTTTGTGGAATCACATGCTACCTAGCTGCAACCACACAGTAAACTATTGCTCATTCCATTTTTAAGTAAGGTTTACAACAGTAATCTCCGACGTCACCATCAGAATACACGAAGAAAAATATATTTAAAAATTGACACTGAAAATATAGAGGAACACATTTCACTTTTTTCAACATACAGTTACCCGAGTTTACACAGTTAAGCTTGGAAAACCTTATATTTAACGAAAAATAATTTTTCAAACAAGATTAGAATTTGTTCTACTAAAACCTACCTCTGTTTCCCCTGTAGCCAAAAAAGGACAGGGGGGATTACAAAAAATGTATATAGTCATTTTTAATACTAACATAATGGAAAAGGACAAAATGACAAGGTTAACGAGCAAGAGACAGGATCAGCATTACGGCTGGTCTTTCCCTACGGATCCACAATTCCTAACCCACATTTCTGCCAAATCCACATCCCACCCTATGCAGTACTTACACCGCCACCCACTCACCCACCCACCCCATTTAGGACAGCGACCACCTTCCGCGCAGGTATTTGAAGTCAGCCCCATTTCCTGTAGACAATCGACTTAGAATGTCTCAGGAGTGACTGAGTCAGAGAATAAGAGAATGATGAAGTGAGAAATTAAAACATATAAGTTGTAAGGTGTGAGGGGGAAGGGTGTTTCACAAGGGGCTAAGGGAGCGGGTAAGGAGCTAGGAGGAGACTTGGGGCGAGAGGAAGGGTCTTGAAGGAGTCCTAGGCAGGGGTGCGCAGGAGAGGCGAGTGAAGCAGCTCCAGCCAGAAGACTGACAAAAAAGCCAGAGCGTTTCCTCCGGGAATAACCTGAGGAAAGGGACTCTCGGGACGCCGCGGCGGGAAGTAGTCCCGGAAGGCACAGGAGGCCGGGAACTCACCACCTGGTAGCGCCCAGTCCCCGGCTGGTGGTGATCCATCCTGCCCAGCTCAGGATCCGGCTTCCGAGCGGGCGAGTCCCCTCGGTGCTCAGCTCCCTCGGCCACCCCCGCCGACAACGTCGTCGCCGCACGACCCCTTCCGCCTCTGTTCCTGCCGCCGCGGTCTCCAGGCGGAAGCGCTTCACTTCCTGTGGCTTCGGCAGCGGCCGCCGAGACCTCCGCGTCGGTCGCGGTTCCGCGGAGGAGCTCCGGAACGCCGCGCGCGCTATTGAGCATGCTCGGCCAGCTCGCGCAGACTCGCTGGCTCCGCCGGCGTCCCATCCGCGCTGCCAGTGGGAGGGTGTAGCTGGGTGGGTGGAGATGGAAAAGTAAGGCAAGTCCGGTGGAGCGGTCTACATTATCAACCTGTCTAGTAGGCGGTCGCAAAAGGCGCGTGGGAGGGGGAATGACCAGTCCTTGATTGGTCTTTTTGGTGTGCGCGAGTTTCGCGCAAGCATGAGCCAGTGAGCCTTCTCACCATATAGAGGCAGAAGCTGACCGGGATGGGACGCGTTCCTAGAACACCTGAGGACAGGTCGCCCAGGTACGCGACACTTCCTTGTATTACTCACCCAGCCTAGGACGTGGCGAGGAGATTCATCTCTAGGACATTCCTAAAACGATCATTCAAAATCATTCGTGAGATAAGGGATTTTTTTAAGACTATTTTTAATATAGAGCAATTCTAGTTTACAGCAAAATTGAGAAGTTACAGAGATATCCCATATAGACTTTGCTCCTACACAAACATAAACCCCGCACCCCCATTATCAGCATCCCCCACTAAAGTAGTACGTGTATTACAATATGAACCCACATTGACACGTCATCGTCACTCAAAGTCCATAGTTCACCTCAGGGTTCACTCAGGGTCTTGTATATTCCTTGAGTCAGGACAAATGTGTAATGACAGGTATCCATCATAATAGTATCCTACAGAGTGTTTCCACTGCCCTGAAATTCCTCTGTGGGATAATTTTTGTTTTTGTTTGTTGTTTGTTGTTTTTGTAGAAATGGGGTCTCACCGTGTTGCCCAGACTCCAGTGCAGTGGGTATTCACAGTTGCAATCGTGGCTCACTGCAGCCTCGAACTCCTCTGCTCAAGCTATTCACCTGCCTCAGCCTCTGGAGTAGCTAAGACTACAGGCACAATCTCTTTGATTACTTTTTAAACTATTTTTCCCTTTTTGGTAATGAGAGATTTAAGAATCCAATGGACTCACCAGACAGCTCTCAAAGAAAGAGACCTCCAGACAACTGTCAGAGGCCTCTGCAGTTCTAGGTTACTTTGGAGGAGTTTAGAAGAAACTAGTGAAATCAGATAGGATTATTTTGTGGTAATAATAATTCTAATGGATTTAACAGCAAGGAATCACTTGGGAGCATTATTAATAGTATCTCATAGTCTGGTTAACCACGTATGACATGCTATGTGTGTTTCTCACACAGGGTATAAAGCATATTTCTCTAGTTAGTAGAAGAGTATGACAGGGCAGCAAAAAGTACCTTTTAATTCAGAGACCAACTTTCTACACCCTAAAGACTATGATGTTGCTTGATGTGGCCCGGCTATGTTTTTAAGATAACACCACTTTTTCCCTAACTGATCTTACAGTGGAGCCTCCAAAGGGAAGGGAAGGGATCTGGTGCCCCATTTATTTCCTTCATGAATGTCCAGAGGAGATCCTTGGAATGAAGAATGCCACTGGATGAGCCTAATCAGCTGGTTAACATAGCAAGATAAAATAAAGACAGAAACTCTGATAGGTTGGCAACTAAAAATGTAAGCCTTCCTCATAGTTCTTTTTAAAATCTTCATCAACTCTTCCTATTTGTGCCATTTTGACGTCTAATAATAGAGAGCATTACTGTGCTGACAATAAGAGGCAATATCTCATACTTAAATATTTTTAAACTTGCCTTGTTTTCATCTTAATGTATTTTAGTTTTTAAGCCAATAAACATATGCCATTTATTGATATTACTGGTATAAGCACTCACTCTCACAATTTCACTCCAAATGGTATTGCCTCTCAATGACCAAAACAACAGCCAGTGTCAGCAAAATGAAATTAGATCACTATATCAGTTACGATCTGTAAGAATTATTTAGCACTGAATTTTATATGCATATGTGTTTTCATTAATCATTTATGTATTCGTTTCTCAAATAGACAGCTGCTCAGAGCAGAGACAATTTCTTACACCCAACTCAGCCCTGAGAACATAACAGTAAAAGTCAAAGACTGACCAAAAACAGACATCTTGAATCCTAATAGAGTAACAGATTCTATTTTAGCCTCCTCCCAGATTCTGTGAATGTTTTGCTAATCTAGTGGAGTAACAATTTCAACAGGAAATAATATTTTTAATGAGGAAGAGAAAGAGGGGAAAGAGAAGTAGAACAACAGCTTACTAGTATAAAGCCCTTTCTAAGCCAGTACTATGCATCTATTATTTTATCCTCATCGTAACTTCATGATATACGCAAAATTGCACTCCTAGGTTAACAGATGATGAGGGAAAATAAAGCACAAAGAGTTTCATCAACTAGTCTAATGCCAGATCACTAGTAGGTGGTGACAGACATCAGAGCCTCTACCATATTAAGCAATATATTAAGCTTATATTAAGCATAATGTACCCTAATATAGAAAAGAGGGAAAGAGTACTTGTCTTTTTTCTCTTCCTGGCCACCACGACTGTGAAACGTGCAGAAGACGTAAAAAGATAGTGATGTATCACAAAGAGCCGATCTAACTTCTTTAATCCCCACCTTCCTGATCTATGTAAAATAATGGTTCTTATTCATCATCCCCAAAAGAGCCATTCTGAGCTTCTTTTGCTCACTTTACAACTAAGCCCATGTGACCTATAACGGACCATTACAAGCAGAGTCACTGAGTTGTCCCACTAGGAGAAACTTACTTGGGATGCAATAGGAATAGCAATATTCTTTACCATTTTACAGACCTTGGGCAACATCCAATAATATTTTCAAACCCTGGTATTATGGTGACAACTCTAGTTATCTAAGGAATTTGTGGTGGTGCCTCACTATACTACCTCCAGTAGAACTGTAGAATTTTAGCACACTTCACTAACACCTCTCATTCTGGCCTGATCAATTTTCATCTCCAAACACACAGCCTACCAAAATTTTACTAGTGCTGCTCTGCAGTACTGGGGCAGACATGGAGATAAGCTGCCCAGATCCCCTTTCAAGAAAGCACACTCTGCCCAGCTGGAAGGAATGTGGCTGGCAGACAACTTCCATTTGGTAGCTTTGTCAGAGTCTCCCTCAGCTTTCAACCTAAGAAGGTGCTATTTTCAGGGTGGCACCCAGCCACTGACTGAGCAAGGCAGTTGTACAAGGCTCTGGCTGTTTTTGCCAGACATTGAAGCCCTTTAAGGGACAAACTTTGCTTCAGAGCTCCCTGTGAAGCTGGCAGAGACTTTTCCCGCTCTGCAGCATATTGTGACAGCTCCCCCTGCCCAATCCTTTTTCTTTTCACAGATGTTGTTCCCCAACAAATCTCTGGCACTTAAAACTTTATATCAGTATCTGCATCCTGGAGAACCCAACTAGACAAGTACCAAGATGTACAGTGATAGAGCAGTGTTATCAAAATTGTGTTAAATAGTTACAACTATCATTTTACACAGTTGATGTTTCGTCTTCAGAATAACCCTCAGTACTCTACATTGTTAGCATCTTCTCATGTGGATGTAATGTATCTGTAAACCTTTCTACTAAGAATGACTTTGATGTTGTTCTATAGGGTGATGCTATATGGAGGACCTCTTTGCCTGGGACGTGCTTCTCATTGGGAACTCCTCCCACCTTCCCAGAAGCAGGGCCATTCCCTCCAGAAGTGAGCTAGCAACTTAACATTCATCATCCTCTTTCTTATATCGTCAGATATATTGAGCTGTACACCCAAATGCCAGGATTCTTCGTTGGGATTCCCACCAGTTAAAGTGCAGTAAGACATGCCATTGCCTACAGAAAGCCATCTACACAGGCCTAAATCACAGGTAGGCAAATCTTCCAAATTTTCCTTACGACTTACTGATTTTTAGTTTTTTATCACTTCCTCTATTACATAGAACTACTCAAAGTAGCTATTGATGATTACTGTGATCACAGATCTTAGTAATTAACTGCGTTTGGAATATATATGGTTTTTTTTATATTTATCTGTAGAATGACTAGAAAGAGGTAATATTACATTATCTAAAAATTTCTCTGATGAAAATTCACTAGCAATCATTTTCTGGACATTAAAGTTTAAAGTACGCTTTAGAAAATATAAGAAACTATTGCTTTTCACTTATCAATGAAAATTAGCACAGTAAGCCGGGTGCAGTGGCTCACGCCTATAATCCTAGCACTTTGGGAGGCCGAGGCGGGTGGATCACGAGATCAAGAGATCGAGACCATCCTGGTCAACATGGTGAAACCCCGTCTCTACTAAAAATACAAAAAATT
>NW_016107980.1:262264-287220 GCF_001604975.1 Cebus imitator | reverse complement strand
AACAAGAGCGAAACTCAAAAAAAAAAAAAAAAAAAAAAGGAAATTAGCACAGTAATGACTCCAGTTTTATCTCTTTATCTTGTGTCATGTATATGTATCTTTTAATCAGTTTGTACAGTTGAACGTCAGTTTACCTTCACATAGTGTTTCTTATTTAACTGGTTCTGAGATTCCTGTCATCTATTCAGCTCTATAATTTTAGAGAAGATATCTAAGTAAGCAATTTTACAATCAAATATCTCTTCTTTTCCCTCTCTTTATTCTTCTCCAGTGTGTTGGAAGAATCTGAAATAAAACTTTTTATCAGTCAGGATTCAACTACAGAAACAGAGTCAGTAGAAGACATATCCTAAGAGATTTATTGCAAGGAATTGGCTTACACAGTTGTGTGGGCTAGTCTGGCAAATCCAGAATCCACTGGGCAGACCCTGGAACTCTAGAGTTGGAGCTGAAGCTGCTGTCTACAGGCAGAATTTCTTCTTCCTCAGGGAATCCTCAGTTCTGCTCTTAAGTACATTTAACTGACTCAATCAGACCCACCCAGATTATTAAGGATAATCTTCTTTACTTAAATTCAACTAATTAAAGACTTTAATTACATCTATTAAACCACCACAATGCCTATGTCAGTGTTTGAATAATTGGGGCTATAATCTAGCCAAGTTGATACAGAAAACTGACATTCCCTGTTTACTTAAATATAGCAGACTATTATGGTATCTATATAATAAAGATAAAACATAGAAAGAGGAAGGAACAGGAAAAAGAAAGGAAGTACCAGAGAGTTCACTTAAAAATTTAAATGAATTTCCTAAATTTAAGTTTTCCTATCAGCTGTATATAATATAGGTAGTTATATATGATGGTGTCACCAGTAAACACTTGAAAAAGATCTGAATTCTGATAAGCTGCATCTCAGTCCTAACAATATTTTTATTGAGTGTTTTCATTTTTCCTTTGTTTGGTAACAGGCAACAAATATGAGCAAATCACTAGCTATTTTGCTTTAGGGAATTCATATTTGAACTTGGACTAACTCATAAGCTATTAAAATAATCTTTGTTTTACCTTGGATATGGAAGGCTGTTCTTTGACCATACTAAAGCAGGACTTTCTATGTTGTTATCTCCTTTTTACTCTGTAAGCCATAGAAAAGCAGGACTGTCACTGAGTATAGGTCTGTTATGACAGGTATCCCTTGACTGACTAATATGTGATTATTGTGTAAGAAGATAAATACTGTGTGTGTGTGGGGGGGAGTATGTGTGTGTCTGTGGTGTGTGTGTGTGTTTGTGTAAAATATTAGAAAAGAGAAATGTCTCCTACACATCCACATTAACATGTTAATGAGCATTTGCTTTCTTTCTTTCATAACAGGAACCAGGCCTCATTTGTTTAACACAGTCTAATGTCAGTACACTGCTTCACCATTTGCAACATATTATGACATCAACAATAAGGTCACCATATAAGAAGGTTGCCTGATTTCAGTTCTGAGGATAAAGGACACTCAATATCTGAAAGATGTGATTTTATTTTTCAAATGTCAAAGGGATACAAATCTTAACTGAAAAACATAATTTGTCAAATCTAAAGAAAAGTGCTTAAACATATAAATGATAGTCAGTAAATGTAAATGTTCATTTCCTAGTTGCATTAGCTACTCAACAGTCGTTCTAGCCACTTGGTTACACTGGTCAGTTCAATAGCCATATATGATTAGTGACTACCATATAAGAGCAGATATAGTACATTTCCATCATTGCAGAAAGTGCTATTGTACAGAACTGTACTATATCTGTAGCCAGAGAGTGGCATGCTTGGATTATGCATCAATTCAAGAGTAGTTTGTTTTTGCCACAATTTTATGCAACTCATTATGCAATATTTAGACATTAAAAATTGTTTCTAGATAGGCATGGTAGTGCACACCAGTAGTCCCAGCTACTTGGGAGGCAGAGGCAGAAGAATTGCTTAAGCCCAGAGTTTAATTCTATCCTGGGGAAGGAAGGAAGGAAGGAAGGAAGGAAGGAAGGAGGGAGGGAGGGAGGGAGGGAGGGAGGGAAGGAAGAAAAGAGGGAGGGAAGGAAAGAAGGAGGGAGAAGCAGGGAAGAGGAAAAAAATTGTTTCTAGTATGATCCAAACTTAATATCATTTGAGAATGATGAATCATCTATGGTAAGAATAAAATATAAGAAAAGCAATATCTGAATATAATATACAGGTCTTATTTTACATTTTTCTTTTCTGCATTAAGTGAAAAACAACTCTCAATATACTCACCAGTGTGATCTTTTCAAATACTTAATAATTAAACAAATTAAATACAGCTTTTTTAAAAAGTGTTTAAAATTAAAAATTATAAATTGCCCCAGCTACTCAGGAGGCTGAGGCAGGAGAATCACTTGAACTCTGGAGGCGGAGGTTGCAGTCAAACGAGATTGCGCCACTGCACTCCAGCCTGGGTGATAGACCAAGACTCCATCTGAGAAAAAGAAACATTATAATTTGTTCAGAAGTAGAAAGACCAGCATAATAAACCTCCATGAATCTGTCATTCAGTTTCAACAATTATCAATTGATTACCAATCTTGTTTCATCTATAACCTCCCTCTTCTCACCCTCTACCCTCCACTGCGTATCTAAGGTATGATATTATTTTGTCTGTAAATATTTTAGTATACATTATCATCTGAATAGTTGTGCCTCCCCAGAATTCCTATGCTGATATCCTAATGCCCGAGTGTGATGATATTAGGAAATGAGACCTTTGGGAGGTGATTAGATCATGGCTGAGCTCTCATGAATTGGATTAGTGCCCTTATCAAAGGAGCCCTAGACAGCTCTTTTACTTTCTTTCTGCCATGTGATAATATCATGAAAAGTCTGGAACTAGGAAGAGTGCCCTCACCAGAACCCAACCATGCTGGCAGTTTGATTTTGTATTTCTAGCCTCCAGAACCATGAGAAATAAATATATGTTGTTTAAACCAGGGACCCCCAAACCCTAAGCCTCAGACTGGTACTGGTCCATGACCTGTTAGGAACCGGACCACATAGCCTGAGGTGAGCAGTGGGCAAGTGAGCATTACCACCTGAACTCTGCCTCCTGGTAAGATCGGAGGTGGCATTAGATTCTCATAAGATCACAAACCCTATTGTGAACTGTGCATGCAAAAGATCTAGGTTTCACATTCCTTATGAGAATCTAATGCTGGGATGATCTGAGGTGGAACAGTTTCATCCCCAACCATCTCCTCACCTGCCACCATCTGTGAAAACTTTGTCTTCCATGAAACTGGTCCCTAGTGCCAGAAAGGTTGGAGACTGCTGGTTTAAACCACTCAGTGTATGGTACTTTGTTACACAGCCCAAACTAAGACAGCACATATCCCTAAAATATAAGAATATTTTTAAACATATTCACAATATCCATTAATATAGCTTAAAAAAGCATAAATAGTAATTCTTAATATTATCAAATATATAGTCATTAAATGTGACTTTTCTAAAAAAACAAAAACACTTAGTTTTTCTGACTCTACCCACAAAATTTCAAGGTTGGGAAGTACCTATGATTATGTCATCAATTTAGGGTCACTGATGATCTGATGATCTGGAACTTAAAAGTGGAAGGGAGAAAAAAGAAACACTATAGATCAGTACTCAGGAAATGAAAGCAGTATGTTTTATCTATCATCTGCTAACAACAACAGAAAGCTTCAGAAGCAAACCAAAAAATTATCAGTAGAAACAAAAGTACTTTAAGCTACCCAGTTAATCAATTTAGGCAAAATAATTCCAATAATAAAAATAAGTCACCCCCTCACACCTATTAGGGTAACAACTGAAAAAAACAAACAAACAAAAAACAGAAAAATAACAAGCATTAACAAGGATTTGGAGAAATTAGAACACTTGCGCATTGTTGTTGGGAATGCAAAATGGTACAGCCATTGTGGAAATATATGGCCATTTCTCAAAAACTGAATAATAGAATTACCATGTAATCTAGCAATTTATTAACAACTTTTGGGTATATGCCCCCCCCCAAAATGAAAGCAGGGTCTAGAAGAGATATTTGTACACCCATATTCATAGTAGTATTACTCAAAATAGCTAAAATATGGGGAAAAAAACAAGTGTCTTTCATGGATGAATGAATAAGCAAAATGTGGTATATACTATAACAATATTACTTAGAAGGAAATTCTGTGACATGCTACAAGATGGATGAATATTGAGAACAAGATCATAAGTGAAATAATTCAATTACAGACAAATGATTCCGCTTATATGAGGTACTTAGTCAAAATCATAGAGACAGAAAGTAAAAGGGTGGTTGCCAGGGGCTGTAGGGTGGGGAAGATGGAGGGTTATTATTTAATGAGTAAAGTTTCTGTTTTGCAAGACAAAAGGAGTTCTGAGATGGATGGTGGTGACAGTTGTACAATAATATGAATGTACCTAATACTATTGAACTGGACACTTAAAAATAGTTAAGATGATAAATTTTATGTTATGTGAATTACCACAGTAAAAAGAATTGGAGGGAAAAAACAATACTATCCTATTTGCAACAGAAGACAAATCTTGTGCATCAAGGTTGATACAAGATAGATTAATATTTTGCACATGTGTTTGCAAATCCAGCATACATACACCATACACAAGTGATCCCTGTATACCTTGAAGAAAGATAGTATTGTTTACATCATTTTTGCTTCAATATTTAATAATTTCTAGTTAATATGGAGATATTAATAGTAAAAATGATTGTGAAAACATAAAAGGTGGATGATAAATGTCTTGCACAGGTAGGAGGAAATATACTGTTTTACTCTGTTGAAACATCCTACTCCCAGCCCAGAAGTAAGAGCTGGACAATGGATTGTGAAACATTTGACCTATTTAGTACAGAGGCAAATAGACAAGCATATTATCATTTGAATCGAGGTTACTGGTTGGAGTTACTAGATGCATTGGAAAATTTGCTAGCCCAGTAACCAAAACAGCATGGTACTGGTATGAAAACAGATGTATAGACCAATGGAACAGAATAGAGACCTGAGAAATAACACCACACATCAACAACCATCTGTTCTTTGACAAACCTGACAAAAATAAGCAATGTGGAAAGGATTCCCTATTTAATAAGTGGTGCTGGGAAAACTGGATAGCCATATGCAGAAAACTGAAACTGGACAGCTTCCTTACACCTTATACAAAAATTAACTCAAGATAGATTAAAGACTTAAATGTAAAACCCAAACCCATAAAAACCCTAGAAGAAAACCTAGGCAATGCCATTTAGGACATAAACATAGGCAAAGACTTCATGACTAAAACACCAAAAACAATTGCAGCAAAAACCAAAATTGACAAATATGGTCTAATTAAACTAAAGAGTTTCTGTACAGCAAAAGAAATTATCATCAGAGTCATCAGGCAACCTATAGAATGGGAGAAAGTGTTTGCAATCTACCCATCTGACAAAGGTCTGCTATCAAGGATCTATAAGGAACTTAAGCAAATTTACAAGAAAAAACAACTCCATCAAAAAGTTGATGAAGGATATGAACAGACACTTCTCAAAAGGACATTTATGCGGCCAACAGACATGATAAAAGGTCATCATCACTGGTCATTAGAGAAATGCAAATCAAAACCAGAATGAGATACCATCTCACGCCAGTCAGAATGGCAATTTTTGAAGTCAGGAAACAACAGATGCTGGTGAGGCTGTGGAGAAATAGGAATGCTTTTACACTGTTGGTGGGAGTGTAAATTAGTTCAACCATTGTGGAAGACAGTGTGATGATTTCTCAAGGATCTAGAACCAGAAATACCATTTGACCCAGCAATCCCATTACTGGGTATATACCCAAAGGATTATAAATCATTCTACTATAAAGATACATGCACACGTATGTTTATTGCAGCACTTTTTACAATAGCAAAGACTTGGGACCAACTCAAATGCCTATCAATGATAGACTGGATAAAGAAAATGTGGCATATATACACCATAGAATTCTATGCAGCCATAAAAAAGAATGAGTTCTTGTCCTTTGAAGGGACATAGATGAAGCTGGAAGCCATCATTTTCAGCAAACTAACAGAGGTACAGAAAACCAAACACCACATGTTCTCATTCATAAGTGGAAGTTGAACAATGAGAATACATGGACACAGGGAGGGAAACATCACATACCAGGGCCTGTCAGGGGGTCGGGGGCAAGGGAAGGGAGAGCATTAGGACAAATACCTAATACATGTGGGACTTAAAATCTAGATGACAAGATGACAAGTTGATAGGTGCAGCAAACTACCATGCACATGTATACCTATGTAACAAACCTGCATGTTCTGCACATGTATTCCAGAACTTAAAGTAAATCTTTTTTAAAAAAAGGAAAATTTTGTAGCCATTGTGGGACTTAAAGGGAAGATGAAGATAAACAAAAGAAAGGTGAGAGAGCCAAGGATACAAAACAAAACAGGAAACAGTTAAATGCACTCCTAGTTGTTTTTAATGAGGTGTATGTGTAAACCTGAGTTACTTTTTTTTTTTTTTTGAGACAGAGTCTCACTCTGTTGCCCAGGCTGGAGTGCAATGGTGCCATCTCGGCTCACTGCAGCCTCCGCCTCTCAGGTTCAAACAATTCTCCTGCCTCAGCTTCTGGAGTAGCTGGGATTACAGGCACCCACCACTGTGCCTGGATAATTTTTTTTTTTTTAGTAGAAATGGGGTTTTACCATGTTAGCCAGGCTGATCTCAAACTCCTGACCTCAGATGATCTGCCTGCCTCTGCCTCCCAAAGTGCTGGGATTACAGGCATGAGCCACTGCACCCTGCCCTGAGTTACATTTTATATTTTATTTTTTTTAAAGTGCAAGCATTTGTAAAATTGACTATATGAAATCTGAAATCCTGTCCACTACTAAATCTATATCCTAAGTTTTAGTTGCCTTTTGAAATTTTAATTTATGTTCCAACACTTCTTCACTCAGAAATAACTTGTTGGCTTTAAATGTAATGTAATTGGCTTTTAATGTAATCATTCAGTGGTTCATCTCGGCATTCTTTTAATAAGCACCTACAACAATCTATTAAATATTATGACCTTGCGGTATACAGTGAGGGCCACAAAAATGAATCAGATACCTTGTCTGTTCTCAAGGAGCTCACTATTGGTAGTAAGGGCAGACAGGCATATGAGTGATTCCTGTGTCTTAAAGGATAAGGAGGAGTGGGGTTAAGAGACGGACTAAATGTGTTCCAAGTAGAAGCAGCTTTGACATTGTACAAGTAGAACCTAGAAAGTGAGAAGCCACAGTGCCTGGAGAAATTGCAAGTGATTAAGTATTCTTGGGGGGTGGGAAGAGTGGTGAATGATTGGGGTGCACAGTTAGGAGTGGCAACATAAATAGGAGCTCTGTTTGGCATGCTAAGGAATTTGAATTTTATCCTGAAGGCAAAGAGAAATTCTTTAAGGACTCAAATTAGGAATGTGACAAGATGCATGAATTTATGATGTTTAAATTGAGGATCAGTTGGAAATGTGTTGCAGGAGAGTAGAGGCACATAAGACATGTAGGGCAACTGAGCGAGAGCTACAATCTCCTTACGAGGAGTCATGCTTGCCTGGGCCACAGCAGAGCCAGTGGGCACTCAAAGGCAGAGACAGAGCCCAAATGGATTGAAGAGGTACAACTGGCTAGGCATAGAAGGGTTCTACCCTGAGATTTAGTAGGTCTGGAGAGAGATCTTGAATGAATAGTTTAAATACAATTTCCCAGGTAATGCTGATGATTAGTCAGGTTTGAGACCCGCCAGTGCAGACTGCTTCTCAGAGAGCTTGAGTGTCCAAAAAAAGGGGAGAAGGTGACAGAAAGCCAAGAGGGCCTTTGGTTGAACAATCCATCAAAGAGCCTGGATTGTTCATGTACCAAAGAAAGAGAAGCAGCAGGGAGTGAGAAGTTGGAGGTGGAGCTAGAACCCTGAGTAGCTGAGTTTCTGGAATCCATGCAAGGGGAAGATTTTCAACAAGAAGAGGATTTCAGATCTGAGACAAGAACAAATGACTCAGGGGTATGAAAACAGGCATAGACATTTGAGGAGGGAAGGATTTGGAGCAGGCTGAAGGAATTCTACCTAAGCTCAACCAGCTTCCCTTTTTCTTTTTTCTGAGAAAGCTGAGATGTTTGAGAAAACTGTAAAGGTCATGGAGAAGATGAGAGGGGGGCTCATAAAAGAGAGATAAAAGTGCTATTGCTAAGCCAGCAGAGTGACACATGCCTATAGCCCCAGCTACTCCAGAGCCTGAGGCAAGAAGGATCTCTTGAGGCCAAGAGTTTGAGTCCAGCTGGAGCAACATAGCAAGATCTGTCTCTTAAAAAAAAAAAAAAAAAAGGAACGAGGCAGCGCCGGACCACAGCTCCCAGTGAGAGAGATGCAGAAGCCAAGTGGTCTCCACAGTTCCAAATGAGGTACCGGGTTCATTTTGTGGGTCTGGTTGGACAGTGGGTATAAACCAAATAGGGCAAGCTGAGGCAAGGTGGGGCACTGCCCCACCCAGGTGGTGTGTGCAACTGACCAGAGGACAGAGGGATCTACCTCTCTGAGACTTTGGTTCAGATACAACACTCCACCTGAGACCTCTAGAACCCACAGAACAGGAGATCTTTACCAGGCTGAAAAGCTTCAACGAGCTGCCTGAACAGGGCAGAACAGCAACTTTGGCCTGCACCGGGGCTGTCAGCATAGATCTAGATAGAAGCACTGGCTGACACTGAGAAAGCCAAAAAGCCGGCAGGACAGAGCTACCCGCCCCCCAGAAAGAAGGAGAACTCAACTTAGGGAAACAGGCCATATGGCAGGACGTGTCTCCCCACACAAGGCCTAGCAGGCTAAAAAACTCTCACTTCAGAGTTTCGTATCCAGAGCATCAGTTAGAGAGCGACCAGGAGTGGGGGAAGGGCAGCCACCATTGCAGAAGCCAGTCTAATTTTCGTGAGCAAATATAAGACGCAGGAATCCGAGGCAGCCCATTAGCGCCTCTGCAGGCAGACAAAGGAAAGGCCGCCTCCCCAAGCAGCTACCAGAGATCAAACCTATATAAATTCAACAAGATGGGAAGAAACCAGCACAAGAAGGATGAAAACATCAAAAACCAAAAAGGCTGTCCCCAACTATGAGATTATAACTCCTCACCAGCAAGGGAACAAAGCAGGATGGAGAACGAATTTGATGAACTGACAGAAGCAGGCTTCAGAAGGTAGGTAATAACAAACTTATTTGAGTTAAAGGAACATGTTCTAACCAATGCAAAGAAACTAAAAACCTTGAAAAAAGGTTAGACAAAATGCTAACTAGAATAACCAGCTTAGAGAAGAACATGAACGACTTGATGGAGCTGGAAAACACAGCACAAGAACTTCATGAAGCATACACAATTTCAATAACCGAATAGATCAAGCAGAAGAAAGGATATCAGAGATTGAAGATCAACTCAATGAAATAAAATGAGAAGGCAAGCAAAGAGAAAAAAGACTGAAAAGACGTGAAGAAAGCCTCCAAGAAATATGGGATTATGTGAAAAGACCTAATCTACGCTTGATCAGTATATCAGAGGAAGACAAGGAGAATGAATCCATGCTGGAAAACACTCTTCAGGATATTATCCAGAAGAACTTCCTCAGCCTAGCAAGGCAGGCCAACATTCCAATACAGGAAATACAGAGAACACCACAACAATACTCCTCTAGAAGAACAAACCCAAGGCACATAATCATCAGATTCACCAGGGTTGAAATGAAGAAAAAAATGCTAAGCATAGCCAGAGAGAGAGGTCAGGCCACCCACAAAGGGAAGCCCATCAGACTCACAGTGGATCTCTCGGCAGAAACCCTACTTGCTAGAAGAGAGTGGGGGGCCAATATTCAACATCCTTAAAAGAAATTTCAACCCACAATTTCATATCCAGCCAAACTAAGCTTCATAAATGAATGACAAATAAAATCCTTTATGGACAAGCAATTGCTGAGAGATTTTGTCACTACCAGCCCTCCCCTACAAGAGCTCCTGAAGGAAGCACTAAACACAGAAAGGAAAAACCAGTTCCAGACACTGCAAAAAGAACCAAATGGTAAAGACCAATGGTGCAATGAAGAAATTACACCAACCAAAGGGCAAAACAATCAACCAGTAACAAAATGGCAGGATCAAATTCACACATAACAATATCAAAATTAAATGTAAATGGACTAAATGCCCCAATCAAAAGACACAGACTGGCAAATTGGATAAAAAGACAAGAACCATCAGTGTACTGTATTCAGGAAACCCATCACACGTGCAAAGACACACATAGCCTCAAAATAAAGGGATGGAAGAAGATTTACCAAGCAAATGGAGAGCAAAAAAAAGCAGGGGTGGCAATCCTAGTCTCTGATAAAATGGACTTTAAACCAACAAAAATCAAAAGAGATAAAGAAGGGCATTACATAATGGTAAAAGGATCAATCCAACAAGAAGAGCTAACTATTCTAAATATATATGCACCCAAGAGGAGCACCCAGATACATAAAACAAGTCCTTAATGACCTAGAATGAGAATTAGACTCCCGCAGAATAATAGTGGGAGACTTTAACACTCCCCTGTCAATATTAGACAAATCAACACGACAGAAAATTAACAAGGATATCCAGGACTTGAATGCAGATCGGGGCAAGCGAACTTAATAGACATTTACAGAACACTTAACCCCAAATCCACAGAATATACATTCTACTCAGCACCGCCTCACACTTACTCTAAAGTCGACCACATAATTGGAAGTAAATCACTCCTCAGCAAATGCAAAAGAACGGAAATCATAACAAACAGTCTCTCAGACCACAGGGCAATCAAATTAGAACTCAGGATTAAGAAACTCACTCAAAACCACACAACTTCGTGGAAACTGAACAACTGGCTCCTGAATGTCAACTAGATAAACAATGAAATGAAGGCAGAAATAAAGATGTTCTTTGAAACCAACGAGAATGAAGACGCAACATACCAGAATCTCTGGGACACATTTAAAGCAGTGTCTAGAGGGAAATTCATAGCAATAAAAGCCCACATGAGGAGCAAGGAAAGATCTAAAATCGACACCCTATCATCAAAATTGAAAGAGTTAGAGGAAGCATGATCAAAGAAACTCAAAAGCTAGCAGAAGACAAGAAATAACTAAGATCAGAGCAGAACTGAAGGAGATAGAGACACAAAAAACCCTTCAAAAAATCAATAAATCCAAGAGCTGGGTTTTTGAAAGATCAACAAAATAGATAGACCACTAGCCAGACTAATTTTAAAAAAGAGA
Source organism: Cebus imitator (assembly GCF_001604975.1). Taxonomy (NCBI): domain Eukaryota; kingdom Metazoa; phylum Chordata; class Mammalia; order Primates; family Cebidae; genus Cebus; species Cebus imitator. The sequence continues at coordinate 275,850 of NW_016107980.1, read as the reverse complement.
ATAATCAAATAGATGCAATAAAAACTGATAAAGGGGACATAACCACCGATTCCACAGAAATACAAACTACCGTCAGAGATTACTACAAACAACTCTATGCACACAAACCAGTAAATCTGGAAGAAATGGACAAATTCCTGGACACTTGCACTCTCTCAAGACTAAGCCAGGAAGAATTTGAAACCCTGAATAGACCAATATCAAGGGCTGAAGTTGAGGCAGCAATTAATAGCCTACCAATCAAAAAAAGTCCAGGTCTAGATGGGTTTACAGCTGAATTCTACCAGACGTACAAAGAGGAGCTGGTACCATACCTTCTGAAACTATTCCAAATAATACAAAAAGAGGGAATCCTAGCCAACTCATTTTATGAGACCAACATCATCCTGATACCAAAACCCAGCAGAGACTCAACAAGAAAAGAAGACTTCAGGCCAATATCCGTGATGAACATAGATGCAAAAATCTTCAATAAAATACTGGCAAACCCAACGCAACAGCAAATCAAAAAGCTTATTCATCATGATCAAATAGGCTTCAGACCAGTGATGCAAGGCTGGTTCAACATATACAGGTCTATAAATGTAATCCATCACATAAACAGAACCAAAGACAAAAACCACGTGATTATCTCAATAGATGCAGAGAAGGCCTTCAACAAAATTCAACAACGCTTTATGCTAAAAACTCTCAATAAACTATCGATGGAACATATCACAAAATAATAAAAGTTATTTATGACCGCCCACAGCCAGTATCATACTGAATGGGCAAAAACTGGAAGCACTCCTTTTGAAATCTGGAGCAAGACAAGGATGCCCTCTCTCACCACTTCTATTCAATATATTATTGGATGTTCTAGCCAGAGCAATCAGGCAAGAAAAAGAAACAAAGGATATTCAGTTAGGAAAAGAAGAAGTCAGATCGTCTCTATTTGCAGACAACATGATTGTATACTTAGAAGACCCCATCATCTCAACCCAAAATCTCCCAAAACTGATAAGCAACTTCAGCAAAGTCTCAGGATACAAAATCAATGTGCAAGCATTCCTATACACCAATAACAGACAGAGAGATAAATCAAAAGCGAACTCCCATTCACAATTGCTACAAAGAGAATAAAATATCCAGGAATACAACTAACAAAGGATGTAAAGGACCTCTTCAAGGAGAACTACAAGCCACTGCTCAAGGAAATAAGAGAGGACATAAACAGATGGAAAAACATTCCATGCTCATGGTTAGGAAGAATCAATATCATGAAAGTGGCCATACTGCCCAAAGTAATCTATAGATTCAATGCTATCCCCATCAAGCTACCAATGACCTTCTCCACAGAACTGGAAAAAAACCCCTTCAAACTTCATATGGAACCAAAAGGGAGCCTGCATTGCCAAAACAATCCTAAACAAAAAGAACAAAGCTGAAGGCATCAAGCTGCCTGACTTCAAACTATACTACAAGGTCACAGTAATCAAAACAGCATGGCTGGTACCAAAACAGACATAGACCAAAGGAACAGAACAGAGGCCTCAGAAGCAACAGCACACATCTACAATCACCTGATCTTTGACAAACCTGACGAAAACAAGCAATGGGGAAAGGGTTCCCTGTTCAATAAATGGTTCTGGGGAAACTGGCTAGCCATGTGCAGAAAGCAGAAACCGGACCCCTTTCTGACACCCTACACTAAAATTAACTCCAGATGCATTAAAGATCTAAACATAAGACCTAACACCATAAAAACCCTAGATGAAAACCTAGGCAAAACCATTCAGGACATAGGCACAGGCAAGGACTTCATGGCTAAAACACCAAAAGCAATGACAACGAAAGCTAAAATAGATAAGTGGGATCTAATTAAACTCCAGAGCTTCTGTACAGCAAAAGAAACAATCACTAGAGAGAACCAGCAACCAATAGAGTGGGAAAAAATTTTTGCAATCTACCCATCTGGCAAAGGGCTAATATCCAGAATCTACAAAGAACTAAAACAGATTTACAAGAAAAAAACAAACAAACCCATTCAAAAGTGGGAGAAGGATATGATCATACACTTTTCAAAAGAAGACATATATGAGGCCAACAAACATATAAAAAATGCTCATCATCACTGGGCATTAGAGAAATGCAAATCAAAACCACATTGAGATACCATCTCACGCCAGTTACAATGGCGATCATTAAAAAATCTGGAGACAACAGATGCTGGAGAGGATGTGGAGAAATAGGAACACTCTTACACTGTTGGTGGGAGTGTAAATTAGTTCAACCATTGTGGAAGACAGTGTGGCAATTCCTCAAGGACCTAGAAATAGAAATTCTATTTAACCCTACAATCCCGTTACTGGGTATATACCCAAAGAATTATAAATTGTTCTATTATAAAAACACATGCACACTTTTACAATAGCAAAGACTTGGAACCAACCCAAATGTCCAACAACAATAGACTGGATAAAGAAAATGTGGCATATATACAACATGGAATACTACACAGCCATAAGAAACAATAAGTTCGTGTCCTTCATAGGGACATGGATGAATCTGGAAACCGTTACTCTCAGCAAACTGACACAAGTACAGTAAAAAAAACACCACATGTTCTCACTCATAGGCGGATGTTGAACAATGAGAACATGTGGACACAGGGAGGGGAGCATCACACACTGCGGTCAGCTGGCGGGGCTAGGAGAGGGACAGTGGGGAGTGGGGAGGGTGGGGAGGGATAACGTGGGGAGAAATACTAGATATAGGTCATGGGGGGATGAAGGTGGTGATGGTGGATGAAGGTGGTAATAGGGGGATGAAGATGAAACCACCTTGCCATGTATGTACCGATGCAACAATCCTGCATGATCTGCACATGTACCCCAGAATGTAAAGTACAATTAAAAAAAAAAAGAGGAAAAAAGGCAGAGAGAAAAAAAAAAAAAAAGGTTGGGCAATGTCCTATTCAGGTAAGGAACTTTATATTAGTCCTGCTACCAGTGGGCGTAATTGTGTGATTTTCTTCATGTAAGTAAGTTCACCCAATTTAGCAGATAAAAACTCAGTTCACCAGTTAATTTGAATTTCAGATAAACAATGAATAATTTTTTGGTATAAGTATATTCTATGCAATACTGCAGACATTAACTAAAAAAAAATTCTGTAGTTATTTGAAATTCAAATTTAACTGAGCATGCTGTATTTTATCTGACAACTTTATAGGAGAATTTGAAAAATCAGGTGTGAGGATTATGACTTAATACTTAAAGTTGGAGTTTACTATGCAAATCATCTTTATTTATTAATGTTTATTTGTTTGTAAGCATGATTCACTGCTAGTATCAGACAGGGCCATGAGCACACAGTCATAACAAGGCAACAAACACAAGCAGGACTGATTAGATCATGAAAGCTGAGCTGCATCTTTCCTCGTATTTCTGTCTCATTTCCCAAGACATCCACCTTCACCTCTGACCCCAGAAATCAGCATTTCCTATCCCAATCTGCCTTGACCATGCTGGAGTCCTTCAAGCCCATGATATCTCTGTGTTTATCATTAAGGTTTAATTTTCATAGGAGAATTATAATATTTCTCTTCAATAAAACCTCATCTTCATGACTTAAATTATCTTTTTTATGTAAGAGAAGTAAAGGAGATATAGAGGAAAAGGTATGCTTTTCATATTTTATTGTCTATCACATTTTAGTTCTTAGAACATTCTCATGGGAAACGTATGTTAATTATCAGATTATATTTTTTCTAGGCTAATTATTAGTGATATAATTTTTAAATGATTGGATGAAAGAAAGAGTTGATCCTTACATATAGTCTGGTTTCATTCCTTATATATATTGTACCAATTTGGAGATATTCTATGATCCATGAACTTACAGAATGACGAAATACATATATATTGTACATATTTGTGTACTAAATGCAAAACATAAATGACTGGCAACCTGTTTTACTTTCAGAACTCAAAAATCTTAGTTTTGTACCTTAAAGTTAATTGCCCTCATACAAACAAACTTTAAGGAAACCTGCATTCTATTGGCTTTGGCATATCTTTACAGGGGAAAAACCAAAGATAACTTTGGAGCCATGCTTTGATCAATTAAACTATCATTGTGATGGCAATGTTAGAGTCCTAATTTACAGTTATGAAAGAGACAAGCTGTCAAGCCAATATTGATTCTCTTCTTACCAAGTAGCAGTATGATCAGCTAAACTACTTTTCACAGCCTCCATGGCAGCTGAACACAAAACTTCCAGAAATGCTTTTCAGAGAAGCATAGCCAGATTGCACAACCTCTTTGTTATTTTTGCCCTCTTCCCTTGCTTCTTACCTGGAACTCAAACATGGTGGCTGGAGCTCCAGCAACCACCTTCAACCATGAGAAAACCATGAAGACAGAAGCATGCTATAAATTACACAGTAGGATTAAAAGAAGGGGCTGTGTCTCTGATAAGCATGGCACCATCCAATGGGGTACAGATCCATAACCCTCAAATTTATTTTACTTGAGACAAAAACAGTTAAAGATCATGTTATTTTTGTTGTTCGTTAATAGCTACCAAATGTAAGTCCCAACTGATACAGCTGTTAATGGTAAATATTTTAAAAGATGAATATTGCTTGGCTTAGTAATAACTGTAAAGCTTATTGAGTGCTTACTGTGTGCCAATCTCTGACATACTTTCTAAAGATTATCTCATTTAATCATCACAATAACTCCATAAAGTAGATATTATATTTAGTTATCTTTCATATGAGAAAACTGAGCTTTAGGAATGTTAAGTAACTTCCTCATGGCTGTATCACTAGCAGGTGGTGGTGTTGAACTCAAACCCAGACAGGTTTCCACAATAGCCCTCGCTCTTAACTTCTCAGACATGGAAGAAATAACATTTTCAGTGACAGAAAGCGAAGCACATTTTACAATGTTTAATAGATCAGTCATTCATTTGTCAAAATGTCACCAAGTATTTTTAATGAGCCTTACTTGTTAGTATAAGTTGATTATGTAGAAATGAATAAGACACTTGTCCCATTATTGTAGCTCCTGGTTTAGGGGAGAGGATGATTAGGAAGTATTTCTTATATCACTAGCGTCGACCTCAGCACCATAGGAAAAGTAAAAAAAAAAAAAAATCTACTGAATATCCCTAAAATTCTCCTTTAATAATCTTAAGCAAATTATGAGATAGAGAAAGTTTTTCTTCAGGGCCCTCACAACCCTCCTCAGTCTTATCCCCTCCTTTAGTTATAGGCAGGGCTATTGCATACAGTTTTGCAAGATTATGCAATGCTGGATTCAGGGAAGGTCTGTTCACATCCATTGTCTTCACTGAATTTTGGTATTTATCACCATGATTTTCTGGCTGCTGGCAGTAAAATGTCTTGAGAAAGGGAATTTTTTTTTTGTCCCTAATTTGCACAGGGACACTCTTTGGACTAGTGGCAAGTCTGGTTATGTGCTTCTGCTTCCCACTTCAGGCATCTTGGCTTGTGATCTTCCACTGAAAGCACTCCAACATCCCTAACTCCAGTCCCATTCCAACTTTAAGCCAACAAGCTCAGTTTCAGAGAGCTTATAATGTACTGGAATTAACTCTCTCATCTGACAAGTCAATGAAGTCCATAAAGTCAATACAATAAAAATAAAAATTAGTCTGTATTCTTGGTTTTCTCTCTTGTCAAGACACATTTGTATACTCAAAGTCTTAATTCAGAGGTGGGGGTGTGTGTGAGAGAGAGAGAGGGAGAGAGAGAGAGAGAGAACTCTTAGTGAGGTAATGTAATAACAATTTTGAAATTATAGTACTCTTGTAATCCCTTGCCCAATTCCATCTCATTCCCCAGATGAAAATATTTTCAACTGTGATCTGAGAGGCCAAAATAGATGTCCCTTTATCAACTAAGATGGACTCTAAGGTTAAGGAAATGAAAGTTACCTATGGGTAGAAGATTCAGGGACCCTCTGGCATGGCAGATTTCTAAATTCCTAGGGCTAAGAAAAACCACATTCTTGTTAAATTCCATATAGCTCTTATCAGACCCCTCCTAACTATGATTTACAACACAGACCACTACAACACTGATTGGACAGAGGACTGGCCTAACAAACAATATTTTCTAATAAGAAACTGCAAACCTTGATCCAGTTTCAGCCAGCTTAGAGGCCGAGCACAAACTGTCTTTGTGTCTAATAGTTCACCTTTTGACATAAACAGCCAAACTTCATTTTATTGCTAAAATTCCACCAGAAGTGAATATGGGATGTATATTACATATATGTTTACCCGGTGCACATGTGTTTGGCTCCTCTCATAGATACGTATAGCTTTTCCCCCAAACCTGCTAAATGTATTTGGCTCTGTTGTGTAATATGAGCACTATGAGGCATCAAAAACAAACCAACCCTTTCCTCCTCAAAGAGAGACCACCTTTAGTACATGCCAGAGACTATCTCTTCCTGGATTGCAAATTGATATTGCTTGTAAAGCTCTTCTTTCTGCTATTTAGCCAAAAGACCACCGTGGTGGTCTTTTGGATGACACAACTCCAATAGGGTTGTTTTGGTATTTTCCTCCATATTTCCAAACAATCTGCTTATACTGGTATGTCTTGTTTGTCAATTTCAAATTTATTTATTAATATCCGATTAATAATAAATATGGGTACATGTCTTATACCACCAACCCCAGTTTCCTTATATCTCTCACTGTCCCAAGATAGTTAATTCAATACTTCTCAGAAGTAGAAGGAATAACATTTTTAGTGACAGAAAACAAAGAAAAAACATTTTACAATGTTTAATAGATCATTCATTTGTGAAACTGTCATTGAGCATTTATTATGAACCTTGCTTGTTAATAGAAGCTGATTATGTAGAAATGAATAAGACATATCCCATCTTTGGTATTTTTAGTTATGTCAGTATTCAGTGTTGACATTTTTATGATTGGTAAATCTTGACCTTTCAGGGCCAAATTTTTTCCTATAACACACTGATTTTCCTAGTGATAATGATTGCCACATTTTGTCATTTCTTAGCATTAATAACTGCCTGATTTCTCAGTTTCTCAAAACATTTTTATACATGCTCCATCACATCTCTCAAATACTTACCAATATTTTTCAAGTGCTCAGATATACCAGTTAATCTGTCAATTCTGTTTTTTCCTGGAGGCTCTTCCCAGTCCTCCTGCTCCAATCTTGAGTTACGGATTTCTGGTTTGTTACACTGTAGTTTTGCAGGATATTCTTTTGCTATTACGCAGGACTGTCCTTTGCCTCCTGCCTGCATTGGATTGCTTCCTTCTTGTGGATCCTGAAGTCCTCTGTCATGGATACTCCCTATTCTGTTGGTATATATTATCCAGTTGTTTCCTACAAAAGTTATATATTTGAATTATGTGTCTTGGGACGTCTTTATTTACCCTCATACTTGACCATTAATTTGTGTAGAAGAAAATAATTGTCTCACAAATATTTGAAGTATGGCTTCCTTTTCCTCTAGCATCCTCTAGGATGTTAAATTGCTGCTAACAAGTCTGCTGCCATGTGGATTTCTATTCCCTTGCATATGGACTAATTTTAAAGTCACTTTTAAGATTTGTTCATCTTTGATGTTCTGAGATTTCATGACAGTATGCCTTGGTATAGATCTTTTAAAATTTACTCTGCTGATATCAGTGTCCTTTCAGTCTGCAGGCTCATGGCCTCAGTTTCAAGAATTTTTTTCTCCTTTTCTGGACACCTCTTACTTCATATGTTCTTACAGTTTGATCATTAGAATCTATTATATTTTCTCTAGTAATGCCTTTTTGTTTGTTTTTTTCTCCTTATTCTCTGGGAGATTTTCTTTAATCTCTTCTATGAAAGGTTTTCTTTTATCTATTATACTTGTAATTTCTAAGAGCTCTTCTTTGTTATTTTTCATTTTATCCTGTGTTTGCCTTTGTTTTTTATGGATGCAATATCTTGTGGAAGGAAAGGTATATGCCAGGATATCAATATTTGGAGTCAGGTTAGGAAAAGATGGTTGGCAGCCTTCTTTAGAGAAATCTGAGGACTTAGTACACTAAAACACTTTCTATGAAGATACTGGTAATAATGGGATCAGACTTCTTAGTTCTCAAAGTGGCTTCAGGACTGTGCTTGTTTAATGCTATGGAATAATGATATGTTTTTCATTTTGATATAAGTCAAATCTATAGATTAGGTAGCAAAAGGCATTAGATACTCTAATGGACTGGAGAATTATTTCTAACCAAATAAGATTATTTTCTTAGTATTGGGCTCTCACCAATACCAAATGATCCAGTTAGATTTCAGTTTGTCTTCCAATTTTCTGGCTGCAGGATTCCTTATGTTCAGAAATAATTCAGACAGCTTTGTAGAGGAAAGAAAAATGGCTCCCCTCCATTCTTGTAGATTCTTTGGCTCGGCTACAAATTAACTTGACATAAGACAGATTAACAGGAGAAAAACCATTTTAGCTATGTGCATATGCATGGGAGCCCCACAAAACACATGAGACTCGAAGAAAGGCCAGATGTTTGAAGCTTATATAGCATCCTGGGGCTTCTTGTGGGAGGAGGCACCAAGTTATGTGAGGGTGATGGGGGAAAATGTGTGGTAAATGAAGTTTGTCTTGTTACGCAGATAGAAGTCTCTCAAGTAATAAAAGTTGTTTGGAGCAGCCCTCTTCCTGATACAAATACTTTTGATAATTTAGATTGTTTTATAGATGTAAATTTCTCTAACACAAGGGGAGCTTTTCAGAGCTACTCCTGTGTCTGCAGATTCTCAAAATAACCAGCTCAAAATATGCCAAAGAAGCATATTTTGGCATGGCATATTCTTGTCTCCTCCAGTCATATTTTGGGATGATATGTTCTGAGTCCCAACAATGTCACAGAGATAATAGATGTTTGCTCAGTTTTCTCAGTTTCAAGACACCTAAAAGCACAATAATAATTAAGATTCACAAACTTTATCACAATGAATGATTTTCCTCAGTTTCCTGTTTATGACTCTTATAACTGGGTAAATCTGACACTCTGTAGTTTGCTTAGGGTTTAGTTTTGTTTTGTTTTCATATCTGTTTTAAAAGAACAGACAAGTAGGCAAAACTCTTGTAACCTTATCAACCATCAAGTTAAACATGATTAGTATCTCTCTCTTTCTCTTCCCCAAAATGATCTAGCTGTATTAATTTCCCTTTATGAAGTTCTAGACCAGCTTGAGCTGCGACAAACATCACAGACTCGTGCTTCATTCCAGCTAATCAACCAAAGTTTTTATACAGGTGGAATTGCATTAACATGAAGGTTGGTGGCAACTGGAGTGTTGTTTAAGTAGAATAAGAGAGAAGCAGTCCAACCTTTTCCTTTGAAGACGAGGGATGTAGATGCAGATCTCAGGTCTGTTTTTCGCAGTGGCTGAGCCACTTCCTCTCTTGTTGAAAAGACTCACTGACCTGAGTCACTGTCCTATTGTTACTAGGGGCTTGTTAGCTGCGTGGTAACACTCTCCGCCACCACCTCCCACACACACAGCTCTGGGGAATTGCCCCAATTTTCAGCTCTGCTGAAGTGGTGTGTGACTCATCTTCTTTTCTCTTTAGTGACCTTTTAAATGTCATTTCTCTTATAGGGCTCTTTTTATTTATTTGAACATAAACTATAGTGCTCTAACACCACTAAATTCATTTTGCATACCATTTATATAAGATTGACTTTCTATTCTGCTTCAGATAAAATATTTACTTTCCATTAGGGAAAAAATACTGCAGGATGATCTTATTTCCTATGGGAAAGTCAAGATTATATTTCCCAATAATGTTATCAGGCCAAAACAAGATAAAGAGCCACAATCCTAGGAGTCTTGTTTAGAACCTGTTTATTCCTATCTTTACATACAATATCTTTTCTGGAATGAGTAGGATTGCCAGTGCAAGCAAAGTTGAAGCATTCAATCTTTGCACTATTATGCAACAGTAAGTAATATTTTTTTAAAAAAATCTTTTTCTAAAATTTGTATAAATTTAAGGGGTACAAGTGCAGTTTCATTACTCAGATCTATTGCGTAGTGGTGAAATCTGGGCTTTTAGTGTAATGATCACCTGAATAATGTACATTGTGTCCACTAAGTGATTTCTCACCCATCACCTCTGTTTCACTCTCCCTTCCAGATCCCTAAGATCTGTTACTCCACACTCTATGTCCATGGGTATACATTATTTAGTTCCCACTTATAAGTAAGAACAAGCAGAATTGGACTTGTTTTACTTAAGAATTTAATCCTAGTATATTTATTTGTTTTATTTTATTGTTATAGTTTAAAGATGTTATCATAGTTAAATATCCCCCACCTTTTAGAATTGAAAACCCCCTTGCCAATATTTCACGAGTCACAATTCTTGGCATGCCAGTTAGCAATTTAACCCCCCATACAGTGGAGAACATAGATGGATGGGGTATGGAAGATGTGCCTTTGCTATACACTTAACTCATCCCTAGGAAACAACTGGGCTAGAGAAGTATAAGCAGCCCACGTGTGTTGGAATATAATGTCTAAAGGTGAGAATGGCTGATGATATAAGAGAGACAGCATTAAGGAGCTTACATTTTTGTCATTTCATTTTGAAGTTTATATTTTTAAATTTAGGAAATGTGTAAAGTTCAGAGGAAAAAGTATAAGACTTTTATATAATTCAAGAGAGTTAAAAACTACAGAAATACATTTCTTATTATATAATTCAAATGGCACAGTAATCACACTAATACTGAGTAGATGCTAAGTAGATGCTCTATGCTTAAGTGTTATTGGTTTAGCCTACATGTGAATGTGAGAGTGAATGGGGAAATATCAAAAGAAACAATATGAATCAGAGTGTACTTTTTGGTAATCTCACATTTAAAACTTCATGGTTTTCTTATGTATACACACGCACAAACACACACACATATGTACATAGTGAAAACAAAAAGCACATAACTAAGGCAATCCTAGGAGTCCTAGGATACCACCTGCTTAAATAATAAACTGAGGTTAATTTTTAAATACTATACATAGCGAATTGTTTTTCTTCCTGATTGCCTCCATTCCCTTGTTTCCTCTCATCTTCCTTTTCTGTTACATTTGACAACAGGAAGGAAGGAAGAAAGGAAAAAAGGAAGGTAAGAGGGAGGGAGGGAGATGAACTTCAAGAGAGAAATCAAATATGCATTCTCAAGGCTGGCATGTGCATGTGGTTGGTCCCAGCCAGCCACCCCTTCAGCATGTTTGCAGACTGGTCATTGTTGCAAACTACCAATGAGAAATGATTGAAGTGCAAGTGTACATGGATAAGGGCAATCATTTTTATGAACCATGTAGCAAGATTGTGTCTATGACATTAAAAAACTGAACCTAGAACCGGGATGTTGATCCAGATAACATAGTTTGCTTAAGACCAGTTTAGATGCCATATAAGGCCTCATACAGTTTGTTGGGAGAGCCCTACTTAGGAGAGCCCTACTTTACAAGAAATAAAAACTGACAAGTTCAACATTTCTGTGACCTCTCCCAAGGCCTTGGGAAAGGCTCATGCAAGTGAGGGATCCTAAAGCTTAAGCTGAAATATTCCTCTGCTCCAATGGGGAGCCTTCTTAGATATGACACAAACTTCCTATGGACAATTACAAAACTATTACTAGCAACTGTCTTCGTCCATTTGGGCTGCTATAAAAAGATACTTTAGACTGAGTGACTCAAAAGCAACAGCAATTTATTTCTCACAGTTTTGGCGGCTGAGAAGACCAAGACTCAGGTGCCAGCTCACTTTCTGGGTCATTGGTGGCATCTTCTCTCTGTGTCCTTGCATGAGGGATGGGGCAAGGCAGGTTTCCGAGGTATATTTTATAAAGGCATTAATAACTTCCTAAAAGCCCTACCCTCTTATAATCATCACCCTTGTGATTAGTGTTCAACATATGAATTTTAGGGAGCACAAACCTTCAGACTGTAGCACCACCTAAACACACGTCCTCTGGGGTACTCAAGAAGCCACATTCTCTGCTTATCTGAGCTACACAACGTAAAAAATGATTTGGGTAACAAATTTTTCTATTAGCCCAAGATGGTTACATAACTAATACCACTCCAAACATATAGCAGACATATAGGATAGAAGTTAATTCTTTGTATATCATGGATGCATTAGTGCAATAAAGCCTAATTCTCTCACGGAACTTGTTGAGAAAACACCTCTATTCTCATATCTTGTTATTCGTTGTTGAAAATATATCACTGGAAGCTACACAATCAAATGTATAAAATATATATGTTAAGAGTACTGACTGCTAATACTCTTCAAGCCAATTTCTGTGAGACTAATTTGTCACCCTTAGACTATGGTCCCAGGAATAGGGCTTACTCAGTGTGGGTACATATAGGCAGATATAATCCTCTAGTTAGTACTAGAAGAGCAATGTCAGTCACTGGGCCAAGAGGCAAAGATGAGATCATAAACAGGAAGTGAGGAAAAGCAGCAGAACCATGGTGGTCAGGAAAAAAGTATCAAGTCTAAACAAGGAAGAAATATTGCAAACCAGTTTTTAACAAGTGTGAGTCTCAAGGCAAAAACCTGAACTTGGCAGGATGAGAGTCAGTGGTGTGCTGACACAGAGAAAGGATACTCCTTATTACTTATTCTCATGTTTTCCAAAAGAGAACAATCTTTTAATGAACAATCTTGAAATTAGTATTAGTCAAGAGTAGAAAGTCACAAAAAAACAGGTTGCAAAGAGCATATCAATAATCTAAATGAAGCCTGCTAACTTGCATAAAGTCCATATCAGTTGTCAGATGCATATTAGCTATACCAATGAGACAAGGGCATCTAGGAGGGATTCTTAGAAACAGCAATGCTTAAGACAAATCTCAGAGATGAATAGAACATTTCAGGATAGATTAAGCAGGGTAAGGACAACAAAGTGATGTTAATAAGAACTTGTGTGTGTGTATCAGTGTGCTTGAGGGGCTGTGAAAGATGGATGCAGAGCAGGAATAAAATAAAGATTATCTAACATTCAAAAGAGATAAGAAGATCATTCCAGACATTTCCCAAGGAGGATTCTAAATTGGATTATTAAAGAATGCTTCAAGGTCTTCTAGTTCCCAGCATATATTAATTTGAAAAGATCAACACATCCTAATCGCTCCAAATCCCGCTTCCACCGTTCATTACTGGCATTAGAAAGTGTGTCTGTGTGCTTGCAGAGGGAATGGTAGGGAGGAGAGAAGGAGAAGAGAGACATTGACTAAGGGGCTGCAATGAAAGTTGGTGTAACATGACATTGGGGATTGAAGCAGGCAACAGAAAGCCTATAGCAATGAGTGATGTTTAGGCCAGATGATTAAGAAAAGAAAAAGAAAAAAATCTCTAAGTTTCAAAAATACCAGAAAAAGAGCTGCAGGCATTGACAACAGAATGTGCTACCAAAAATATAGATCCCAGGAAAATAATAGCACATGCAAACAGTTTGGGATCAAATAGGAGGAAAGGGTGAAAATGGGAGAAGATAAACTCTTGCTCTAAAA
>NW_016107980.1:260972-262076 GCF_001604975.1 Cebus imitator | reverse complement strand
CAGGATGGTCTCGATCTCTTGACCTCGTGATCCACCCGCCTCGGCCTCCCAAAGTGCTGGGATTACAGGCTTGAGCCACCGCGCCTGGCCCTAAAACATTGGTTCTTAAAGTTTGGTCCCTGGACAAGCATTACATTAAAATTTGTTAGGAATGAAAATTCTACTGAATTAGAAACAGGTTTTAAACTGGAAATCTGTGACTTGATAAGCTCACTAGGTGATTCTAGTACACACTGAAGTTAGACAACTGCTTCCCTAGAGTATCAGCTAGAGTTTGCAGTTTGTTTTAATAGGATTACGGAGCTCAGTGTAATTCCAACGCCAGTTTCTGCCCTGTTATATGTTAAAATTGTTTTTTGTTTTTTTTGTTTTTTAAAAAAAGGCTGTCCAAAATCTTTGCCTTGCATTTACGCAGGAATCAATCACAAATCCTTTTGCTAAAAAGATCTGCCGCACAAAAGAATGCCAGTTTTTTCCTAACCACTGAGAGTTACAGTGCATTTTATAATTCTTAAAAGACGTAAAAAGAGAAAATTCAGTGAACTTGCTGCTGATTCATTTGTATGAAAATTTAGTGAACTTGCTGCATCAAATTTTATTGATGAACCAGTAAAATTTATGAACCATCATCAATTTTCACTCCAGCTATTGTATTATGACTTTGGTAATTATTTACAATAACATTTCAGAAAATCTTAATGCTAATTCAAGTATCAAGGTTCCTATTGTGTATTTTATAATAAATAAAGTCAGGTTCCATAGCATATCCTCTTTTTCTTCTGGAGACAGGAGCTTAAGAGAAAGAAACTATACACTATAAAACAAAATGCAATCTGATTTAGGACCTGTATTTTTATCCTAATAAATCAAATGAGCAAAAGACAATTTACTTGGGAAAAAAAAGTACATGATTTCCTTTTCATGGGGTTTATGAGTCAGGGTCCAGGCAGGAGACAGACCCACAGCAGTTATTCAAAAGCTAAGTTTTAATATAAAAAATTGTTAGTCCAGGCCGGGCGCGGTGGCTCATGCCTGTAATCCCAGCACTTTGGGAGGCCGAGGCGGGTGGATCATGAGGTCAAGAGATCGAGACCATCCTGGTCA
>NW_016107980.1:238989-260248 GCF_001604975.1 Cebus imitator | reverse complement strand
AAAAAAAAAAAAAAAAAAAGACACAGTTGCCAGAAGGAGTGAGCATAATAGTGCTGCTCAGAAGTGGCTTTTGGTAAAAAGATCTTGGCCTCAGGGTACAACTAGAGCTCATCTGCACGGCTGGCTACTGGTCTACTGTTCGGAATAATACTATTTAAGGACTGGAATCTGGAAGGGAAGAGTCTTCCTGCTGCTATTGCCTGACAGGGTTACACCAGTGTCCCCTACTGGCACAGTCTAACATTCCCCTAGCAGGCAAGTGGGAACTGTTGGTGCTGAGAGATAATAAACTGATAACTGTACAGCCCACTCTTTGGCTTCTTAGCTTCCACATACACTTTTCTACACACATTTAGACTTCTACTTAGCAACAAAACTACTCAAGTTTTCCACCTAACCAGATGTAGCTATCCTTCATACATGTGAAGTTCTAACCTTCCCAAAATGACAGGATACACAATTCTCAGGGTTATTGTCATTCAAAGCCACCAAATACTCTGTTATCTAAAGGCTAAATTGTAAATGTAACCTTCAGAAACTTGTATGTAAAATATCAAATGAAAGAAAGAGAAGAAAATTACTAATATATACAAATAAATGCATACACATACCAAGCAAACAGAAAATATGCAAAGCCTCTACAGTCCTTGTTTCTGGAATAGACCATGAGGCTATAATTGATATCTATGTCCTTCTTCAATTATCCTTTCCATATTTCCCTTACTTTCAGGAAAAATATCAACTGGTTGAGCCTCTTCACCTGGTGTAATAACCCAAAACCATGGGTAAGATATTCATAAAGTTGATATAAAATCTTTTTCTAATAGGTGACATAGATCATGTATTTGCATACATAATATGTAAAGCAGACAATATTTCTCTTCTTTCCTTTTTCCCAGAATGTTATGACATTAACTTCTGATGATCCTAATCTTTTTTGTTTACAAAAGAACACCAAACTTTCTACATAGTTCATCCTAACATTTTATTTTTTCCCTAGTTATAAGGTGAAAGTTTCTCATATAAATGAAATGGCTTTTGTTATAATTACAACAATAAAACTTAGTCCTGTGAAAACACTTCCAGGATTTTTCTCACTAATATCACAATGTAAGTTTATAATTCAATATTTATTATTTTATTTTATATTTAATAGTTATTATTATTTAATAGTAATGCTTAATATTTAGGCTGAAATATTATTTATTATATTTGTAAATCTATATTTATGCTGAAAATATAATTATCTTACTTGTTTATGAAACACATGATGTATTGCTATTCTAAATACCTGTTTCAAACATTATTAAATGTTTCCATTCTAAAAGAGAAAAAGCCCAGATTTATTTTAATCGGAGAGTTCTATATTCTATTTTTATGGAGAATTTAGGAAATGAAAGCTCAGCTTATCTCATCAGCCTCATTAATATTTGCTTTGACCCACATGGAATGCTAATATAGCTTATAACTACTACTGAATTGTATTTAGTATATACAATTTTCCAAACAATAGCTAGAAAAAGGATGATTTTATAATTCATATCTCTTATTTTAAAATAATTTATACTTTTTAAATTTTCTTTTAGCATATAAACTTGATAAAAGTCAAAACTATAAGACCAATATAAAGAAATATTTGGTGCTGAATGTGCCTGCCCCTAAAATTCATATATTGAAGCCCTAAGCCCCAGTATCTTTGAATGCGACTGTAGCAATAGGGCCTTTAAAGAGGTAACTGAAATAAGGTCATAAGCGTGAGCCCTAATCCAATATGAATAATGTTCTTATATTTTTGAAAAGGAGGTTAGGAGACAGACATGTGCACATACACCAGAGAAGAAAGACCAGAGGAGGACATAATGAGAAAGTGACCATCTGTAACCCAAGGAGAGGCCACAGAAGAAACCAGCCAATCCTGTGGATACCTTGATCTTGGACTTCTAGCCTCCAGAACTGTGAGAAATACATTTCTCTTGTTTAAGCGTCAGCCTGTATTACTTTGTTACGACAGCCATAGCAAACTAGTACAAAGGGTTTTTGACATTTTTCTCAACCTAGGTTGAAAATGCCTACTATATGCTACACACTGTGAAAAACACAAATGTTTTAAGAAATGATTGTTTCACTCACATTTAGCATATTCATACTTACTGGGGTTGAAGACCACTTTTGTAGATCTTATATTTTCTAATAAACAGATGAGAAAATTAAAGATTATTTTTCCTTTGTGATGGCTAAAATACATCTGATAGTGTTTGTTTGAACTCTAATACATAAAACCTCTCAATAACATGTATATATAGTTTATTCACAGAAAAAGTATTAATGAAAAACAAGATTTTTTTTCAGTTCAACTGCACTATCACAAGAAATACAAAAGCAAAAGTAGTGAAACTTATACTGCCTTTAACTGAGAATGTCCCAGTAATTTCCAAACAGGTGGTTATTACCAACTGAAAACCCACTGAAAAATAATAATTTGGGGTCAGAGGACTGATAACTAGAACTGAATGGAGAACAGGGCCCAAGCACCAATGGAGCTATCTTCCCATCTGTGGTAGCCAGGATTTTTCTGTTCTTGTAAAACAGGAATGGCTCTGGTATTTGTTATTGTTCTGAGGAGTAATTACAGAGAATTTTTCTCCAGTAAGAAGTTTTAAAGCTTACACAGCTGCTTTTATCCACTTAAAACAAAAAAAGAAAAAAAAACCTGGTGTATTACTTAAAAGAAGATATGTTAGTAAATGAGAGTTTTGTCTGTTCTCTGTGGATTGGAACAAGCTGCATAATCCGTTCCAACCCACTCATCTACATTACTCATCTCTATCACTGAATAATTGAAAGTTAGCCTCACTTTTGGGCACTTATTGTATTGTCTTCTCATACATTCTTAATACTGTATTGCTAATAAGTTGATAATGTACCCCCTTATATTAGAAATAAATAATTAATCAAAGGTGCTAAACTCTGGGAATATGAGCAGTCAGTTTTGCTTTCCTCCCTAAATATTGAGTTCATTACTTTTATTACTTGAGCCAGTGATTAGCCCATTCTCTGCTGAATATTAAATAAGCATTTGGGTGAAGCTCCTTCTGTAAATGAACTAATTAATTTTATCATAAAGGGACAGAGGCAGATTTACAGACATGTTTATTTATAGTACTTGCTAAGAAATGTCCCCAACACATACTTATTGCTGAATATGAAGCAATCTTAGGTTGTCTCTCTACCTTTGACAATTAATTTAAACAAGATTAACTCCATTCATTCAGTCAGTCAGTCAGTTAGTCCACAAACATTTGATAAATGCCTGTGGGAAGATATTATCAACATTAAGTTCCCTAATAGCAGAGCACGAGATGGGGATTCTTTTTCTTTCTTTCTTTTTTTTTTTTTTTGAGATTTAGTCTTGCTCTGTTGCCCAGGCTGGAGTACAGTGGCTTAATCTCAGCTAACTGCAACCTCCGCCTTCCAAGTTCAAGCAATTCTCCTGCCTCAGCCTCCCAAAGTGCTGGGATTACAGACATGTTCTACCATGCCTGGCTAATTTTTGTTATTTTAGTAGAACGGGGTTTCACTACATTGGCCAGGCTTGTCTCGAACTCCTGGGGTCAAGTGAACTGCCTGCCTTGGCCTCCCAAAGTGCTAGGATTACAAATGTAAGCCACTGTAACCAACCCAAAATGGGGATGCTTATTTAAATGATTAATTGGAAAAATGGTCTCAGGAGAAGTTGGGGTGGGAGTCAGGAGAGTGCAGGACTAAAATGCTTAGCAAGAATGTAGTCTCATTAGGACACAGCTTTCAGGCTGGTCCCATGAAAGCCCTTTCAGGGAAGAGGGTCACCTTCAGGGTGACCACTTTCAAGGAAAAGGGTCACCTTTTGTGCCTCATGTCAGTCAATTATTGGATGGGGTTATAATCCTTAAAGGTGTGGCTGCTCTAGTTTCCTGTTATACTGAGAAGAGACAAATTCTCCTGAGATGGAGACAGTTGTGAATTGTTAACAACAAACACTGATAACAGCTAAGGAATAAGCCAAGGCCAGGGGAGTGGGCACCAACAATGTCCGCTAGATCGGGGGCCTCCCATTCCCAGGCCATGGACCAGTACTGGGCTGCACATCAGGAGGTGAGTGGCGGGTTTCATCTGTATTTACAGCCACTCCCCATCGCTCACATTACCTAGCCTGAGTTCTGCTTCCTGTCAGATCAGCAGCAGCATTAGATTCTCCTAGGAATGCAAACCTTATTGGGAATTGCTCATGCAAGGGATCTAGTTTGCACACTCCTTATGAGAATCTAGTGCCTGGTAATCTGTCACTGTCTCCCATCACCCCCAGACAGAACCATCTAGGTGCAGGAAAACAAGCTCAGGGCACCCACTGATTCTACATTATGGTAAATTTTATAACTATTTCATTATATTACAATGTAATAATAATAGAAATAAAGTACACAATAAATGTAATGCTCTTGAATCATCCTGCAACCATCCCCACTACCTTGGCCTATGGAAAAATTATCTTCCACAAAACCACTTCCTGGTGTCAATAAGGTTCGGGACCACTGCACTAGATGACTGTGCTAGATATGATAATGACTTATTAAATTTTACAAGTAGAAAATACCATAGAGATTGTATAAGAAGTTATCACTCCTTTTTCACATAAGGACAACTGAGGCTCAGAAGCAGCCCTAGAAGCACCCAGTTTGGAATAATTTGGATTAAAGCACAAATCTCATTTCCAGCAAATGTAATTTTTATTATATTGTAATTCCTATTTACTTCCAGAAACTATTGATCAATATATAGGTAACAGAAATCTTATCTCTAATATGTTTCAGAGAACTAAAGGACTAGATAGCATATTTGGGACTAAGTGTTGTGATAGGAAAATAATTAACTGCTCACAAACAGGTAACTGGATGACTTCTTCCTACAATGAGTTTAAGAAGTCAGCATCAAAGTTTATGTGAAAATGCAAAAAATAATAATAATAGAGCCCCAAACTGGACATAAGAATAAGAAACAAGAGATCAATTTCTTTCTATCCTAAGTGACAAGGCAGAAAAACCCTAGGGCTGGAATAATGCCTAGAAGTGGAAGAGCTGGAAGAGATATCTCGTCACCAATTTTTTTCTAAACAGCATTAAGTATTTTGACCACATTTTATGTAGTGGCATCTTGAAAAAAACTGAGTGGGGATTCTATTTTCAAAGCTTTAGAATTGACATAGACAAAACTAGGAATTTTTCTTTTTTCTTAAAATGTCCTGACTTTATAGGTATATTTTTTTCTGTCTTTAAGGGTTCTATAACTATACCAAATAGCCAAAATATGAGAGTCATAATTTATCTGTTTATATCAGGATTTTTTTTTTAAATAAGGAATTCTTAATCTGGAGTCCCTGGATGTACAAAGGTCTACATGGATAGAATTCAGAGGGTCTTTGAAATTGAATGAGGAAAAAATTACATCTTTATCTTCAGTAACATTTAGCTGAAAAGTAGAAAATCCTTCAGGTACAAATGCTGGCAAGAATCTTAGTCCCTATGACCTTGCCACCCATAGATATTACAGATACTTTTCTATCACAGTGAATGTACCAGTGCATTAGATCTCGGCCTTCTTGTCATGCACTGGAGCTGGCCAACCAGAGTGCAATGCTGGGCCTGCAAATGGTGAAGCTGCATAACTTCATGATAGAAGTTTAATTCAATGCATTTGGAGAATTTTCATTTTTACAATAGACTGAATGTTTGTGTCCCACCCAAAAAATGTGTATGTTGAAATAATAACCCCCATTGTGATGGTTTTAGGAGGCGGGGCTTTAGGGAGGTAACTAGGTCATGAGGGTGGAGCCCTCACTAATGGGAGTAGTGGCCTTATAAAAATACAGGAGAGAATATTCTTCCTCTCTCTCTGTTCTCCACCATGTGAGAATACATGAAGAAGTCAGTGGTCTGCAATCCAGACAAGGACCCTCACCAGAACCTGACCATGCTGGCACCCTGGTCTTGGACTTCCAGCCTCCCAAACTGGGGGAAGTATGTTTCCATTGTTAAAATCACTTAGTCTATGGTAATTTGCTATAGCAGTCCAAACTGACTTAGACAGTATTTCTTGAGGGAACCTGTCCATTCTTGTTAAGCAAACTATGGAAACTTTAATTACATTTATGGTAATATATTTTTAAGAATCAGGAGGCCAGATATGGTAGCTTATGCCTATAATCCCAGTGCTTTGGAAGGCCAAACTGGGTGGATTGCTTGAGGCCAGGAGTTTGAGACCCGCCTGACCAACATGGCAAAATCCCATCTCTACCAAAAATACAAAAATTAGCCAGGCTTGGTGGCACACTCCTGTAGTCCCAGATACTTGGGAGGCTGAGTAGGAGGATGGCTTGATCCCAAGAGGCGGAGGTTGCAGTGAGCCATGATCGCATCACTATACTCCAGTCTTGGTGACAGAGCAAGACCCCATCTCAAAAAAATAAAAAAAGAATCTAGATGATCAATAATTGAACTAAAAATACCAAAAGCAAAAGCTAGAAGTCAACTGGCTTTTTATATGACATGCACATTGCCTTATCAAAGTCTATTCTTATTCATGCTTAGCAACAACAGCCTCACACTGATGAATGTTGTAAAAATAAAATTTAACTTTGACTTGCCAATATTTTAAACCTATTGTTATTTAATACATTTTAAAAGCTCATATTTTGCTATCTTATACAAACATTTTAGGGCTGGGCGCGGTGGCTCACACCTGTAATCCCAGCATTTTGGGAGGCCCAGGTGGGTGGATCACCTGAGGTCAGGAGTTCAAGACCAGCCTGGCCAACATGGTGAAAACCCATCTTTACTAAAAATACAAAAATTGACCGGGCATGGCAGCTCACACCTGTAATCCCAGCACTCTGGGAGGCCGGAGTGGGCAGATCACAAGGTCAGAAATTCGAGACCAGCCTAACCAACATGGTGAAACCCCATCTCTAAAAAATAAAAAAATAAAAATTAGTTGGGCATGGTGGCACACGCTTATAATCCCAGCTACTGGGGAGGCTGAAGCAGGAGAATTGCTTGAACCCGGGAGGCGAAGGTTGCAGTGAGCCAAGATCACACCACTGCACCCCAGCCTGGGCAACAAAAGTGAAACTCTGTCTCAAAAAAAAAATCATAGTTTTTTCAATTGATTTTCCTTGTAATCTTATATGTTTCTTATATATTTCACATATATATTTCAAACATTTTCTTAATAGGGGCACATTGGCTTTACCAGACTGCCAAGGGCTCCATGATATAAAAGAAAGTTAAGAAACCCTGGTTAAGTATAAATTATTTTCTATCTGTGTAAATAATGACATTCACTGGCCTTTGCTTTTATGTTTTCACATAAATGATTCTATTATTTTCAACTCAATTTTTCCCTATTTTTATACCTTTAACAAAATATATCTTATATATTATAAAATTTACCCATTTCTTGTGTAAAATTCTATAATTGTAATAACTTTATCAAGTGGTACAACCATTACCATAAGTCACCTTTAGAACATTTTCATCTCTGCAGCCAGATTGTGCATGCCCATTTACGATCTTTAGCTCATTATTAGGCATATTGAAATTGTATTCTATCTAGGATGCAATTGATAAATAGTTTTATATTACAAAAGTGAGTCTATAATAAAAATTCTGGAACAGTGCTGACACTTACTATAGCATGACATTTTAGAAACAAAAATAATTTCAAAATGCTCATTCTAGGTTAATGGTTACAAACCTGCAGTTAGAAGAAACATGTTCAGTATTTGATAGTATGGCAGTTTGACTATAATTAACAACAATATACTGCATATTTCAAAATATCTAGAAGAGAAGATTTGAAATGTTTCTAACACAAAAAAATGATAAATATTCAAGGTGGTGGATATCCTAAATACCTTGAATTGATCATTATACATTCTATGCATGTATCAAAATATTACACATGTACGCTATAAATATGTACAAATATTATGTATAAATAAAATTTTAAAATGTTCATTCTAATTGATTCAGGCAGGACTCATCAATGGATACAAAAACTAGTGTGAAAGTATTTGAGGAGTAACTGGATAGTTACATAGTCTCAAAATATCTTTCCATGAGGCATTTCTTAATTATAATGGGTAAAATAATATTAAAGTGGAGAAACATGACAGGCATGAACTTAGCCAAAAGGTCAAGGTTAGCATCACCAATAATAGGACAAATTAACAACAAATGCCATCTAAGATGGTGTACTGAGAAGACCATAGCATCACTTCTGTGGTATTCCTGCCAAAAATATGTAAGTTGAATCTAATCAGGAGAAAACATCAGACAAACCCCTATGTGAAGAATAGTGTGCAAAATAATTGTCCCATACTCTTAAAAACATCAGCTTCAGTGGGCACCATGAGTCATGCCTATAATCCGAGCAGTTTGGTGAGGCCAGGATGGGAGGACCACTTGAGCCCAGGAGTTTAAGACCAGCTTGGGCAACATGGCAAGATCTTGTCTCTACAAAAAAATTTTTTTTAAATTAGCCAGGCATGATGGCACCTGCCTGTGGTTCCAGCTACTGGGCAACACAGTGAGATTTTGAAAAAAAAAAAAAAAAAGGCTGGGCGCAGTGGCTCATGCCTGTAATCCCAACACTTTGGGAGGTGGGCAGATCACCAGGTTAAGAGATTGAGACCATACTGGCCAACATGAAACCCTGTCTCTACTAAAAATACAAAAATTAGCTGGGTGTGGTGGCACGTGCCTGTGGTCCCAGCTACTGGAGAGGCTGAGGCAGGAGAATCGCTTCAACCTGGGAGGTGAAGGTGCAGTGAGCCAAGATGGTGCACTACACTCCAGCCTGGCAACAGAGTGAGACTCCATCTCAAAAAAAAAAAAGTCAGCTTCATGAAATACACAAAAGACTTTCTATAAAGAAAGCCTCAGGAATTCCATAATATAGGCAAGTAAAGAAATAAGGACTGTATACTAAGTAATAGTATTATATGAGAGTTAATTTTCTAATTTTTATAAT
Source organism: Cebus imitator (assembly GCF_001604975.1). Lineage (NCBI taxonomy): Eukaryota > Metazoa > Chordata > Mammalia > Primates > Cebidae > Cebus > Cebus imitator. Next base: position 251,185 of record NW_016107980.1, on the reverse strand, counting down.
TACACTGTGATGTAAGAAAAGGTCATTGGTTTTAGGCAATACACACTGAAGTGCATAGCAGGAAAAAGTCATTATATCTACAACTTATCTTTTAAAAAATAAATTTTATGGTATTTAAGAGTTACAACATGTTATGTTATACATATAGTAAGTAAAATGGTTACTTTGATGAAACTGATTAACATATCTATTATCTCACGTAGTTTCTGTTTTCATGGTAAGAGCAGCTAAGATCTACTTAGTTAAAAATTTATGGTACAGCCGGGCGTGATGGCTCACGCCTGTAATCCCAGCACTTTGGGAGGCCGAGGCGGGCAGATCACAAGGTCAGGAGATCAAGACCATCCTGGCCAACATGGTGAAATCCCATCTCTACTAAAAAATACAAAAATTAGCTGGGTGTGGTGGCGTGCACCTGTAGTCCCAGCTACTCGGGAGGCTGAGGCAGGAGAATTGCTTGAACCCGGGAGGCAGAGGCTGCAGTGAGCCGAGATCGCACTACTGCACTCCAGCCCGGCGCCTGGTAAGAGAGAGAGACTGTCTCAAAAAAAAAAAAAGAAAAGAAAAGAAAAAGAAAAAAGAATTTATAATGCAGTATAATTTTATTGACTTTAGTCCTCATGTTGTACATTAGATCTCTAGACTTGTTCATCCTAGGTATCTTCTGTTTGGTATCTTCTGACATACATCTCCCCATTTCTTCTTCACTCTGCCTCCCATGCCATGGTAACAACTGTTTCATTTTCTAGCTGTGTGTATTTGAGGTCTTTTTTTTTCCTTTCTTTTTTTTGAGATGGAGTCTTGCTCTGTCGCCCAGGCTGGAGTGCAGTGGCGCAATCTTGGCTCTCTGCAACCTCTGCCTCCCGTGTTCAAGTGATTCTTCTGTCTCAGTCTCCTGAGTAGCTGAGACTACAGGTGCGGGCCACTACACATGGCTAATTTTTTGTATTTTCAGTACAGACGGGTTTTCACCGTGTTAGCCAGGATGGTCTTGATCTCCTCACCTCGTGATCCACCCGCCTCAGCCTCCCAAAGTGATGGGATTACCAGCGTGAGGCACTGTGCCCTGCCTGAGGTCTTTTTTAAAAAAAATTCCACATGTAAGTGAGGTCATGTAATACTTACTTAACATAATGTTGTTTATGCTTATTTACTTAACATAATGTTCTTCAGGTTGTTCCAAATTGTGGAAAATGGCAGGCTCTCCTTTTTATAAGGCCAAATAATATTCCTGTATGTGTGTGTGTGCACGCGTGTATGTGTGTGTATACATACGTATATGTATGCATATACACATGCATTTTCTTTATCCATTCATTTGTCAATGGACACGTAGATTGTTTTCATATATTGACCATTGTGACTAATGCTGCCATAAACATTAGAGTACAGGTATCTTTATGAGATGGTGATTTCATCTCCGTGGGTATATACAGAGAAAAGAAATTGCTTGGTCATGTGGTGGTTCTATTTTTAATTTATTTAGGAACCTCTCATTGTTTTTTGTAATGGCTATGCCAATCTTCATTCCCACCAACTGTGTGCCAGGGTTCCCTTTTGTTCATACCCTTATTATCTCTTGTCTTTTTGATAACAGCCATCTTTATAGGTGTGAGGTAATACATCCCTTATTATTAGTGAGGTTGAGCATCTGTTGGCCATTTTTGTGTCTTCTTTGGAAAAATGTCTACAACTTACTTTTAAATGGCTAAGAAGATGTATTTGTGGTGTGTGTGTGTGTGTGTGTGTGTGTGTGTGTGTGTGTTTAGAGAGAGAGAAGGAGGAGGAGAAAAAGAAAAGTTAACATTTGAGGAATTTGGGTAAAGATTCTTCTGGAATTCTTTGTACAGTTCTTGAAACTTCTGTAAGTATGGAATTATGTTAACTGAGAAAAAAAGGCAGTTAGTCTTAAGTGTACTCACTGTCATACTGAACACTGAGAGTTCTGATATCTCAATTTATACTCTACAATCAATTATCTTTAACTACTGGGGTAAATTTTCTCCGTAGACTTTTTTTTTATGTGCCCCTGTTTTGCTTCTTTATTTGAGTATTTTGCTCTCCTATTTTGTTTATTATTTCCGTAGGGCAGATGATGCTGAGTTTCAAACATATGGCCATTTTTATTTTCTGCCAATCACCTACAAAAAAAATGCTAAGAAGGACCAATCGTTGTGATAAACTAAAATAAGGGATGGAAAATGTGGAAAAGAATGAGTCATGTATTTTGGGAGTCAGCAGCTTTGGTTGGCTACTGATTCAATTCATGACCTTGGAAAAAACCACGTCATTGCTTTGTACCCTATTCTCCTCATAATCTTTTCCCCAGAGCTTATATTACAGAGTGTTGACAGGATTAACTTATGATTGTGCATCTCTTTGAATCTTCAAGATTTAGGTATTAAAGTAGTTGCCACAAATAAATATCCCTAAAAATAGTATGCTTATGCAAATCCGCATCTTGGTATTTCAGTGGTTGTTTTAGAACCGTAAAGGCTTTTCAGAAAACTCAAAGTATTACCAGCATTGGCTTGTGGTATACTTTCTCCCTGTGGATAATGTATCATTGAATATTATTAAAGACAATAGAAAATCATGCAAGGAATTTATTAAATCTCCAATATGTTTCCTAGTTTGCCTTTTCATTTCTAGACTGGAAGTGCCTATATTATAATTTTTTCTTCTAGGTTTTTACCCTCTGCATCAGGCATACTATTTTTGCCTTCCTGGCATCTAGTCACCTTTTTCTGGCATCAGCATGCTGAGTTTCTTTTAGGGAACCATGCCTCCTCCAACTTAGTTTATCTGATATAATTGGGACTGACCCAGGGGGATAGGGGTCCATGAAACGGGTATGACCAATCAAAGCAGCACATTGCCTATCTAAGGAAATGAAATGTGATACCAAGGACCATGAGTCCCACTCATAACTCATACCAAAATTATTAAGAAATGGGTGATCTCTTTCCACTGGGCTTGCTAAACTGAAAAAATGGAAGCCTGGTCTTTCTAGCAGCTGTCTCCCTAACATGAGGACGGAATATGTCTAAGGCTGTTTCGATCCCCGTGGAAAGCAGAAATGAGGAATAAAAGGAAGCAGTTTCCTTTTATTTAATGATTATTTAAACACCTAGATTTGGGTATGCCTGTATAGAAATAACTGAGGTTTGCTAATATTTCTTTCCTTTCTTCTGCCCTCCTGCCTCCTCCTTTGTCTCTTTCTCTTTTCACTTGTTTGTTAATAGAGCTCTGACTAAATCATTTGGTGCGTGTGGTAGAGATAGCTCGTTGCTTATTCAATTCAATTTTCCCCTTTATTCTCAGTAACATAAGTTTTATTCAAGATGTCAATGGTCCCCACTTTAAAAATGCACTTCATAGCCTCTTTCATAGATAGGCACAACCATGTAACTAGATACAGGCCAAGGAGATATAAGCAGAAGTTATAGGATGGGATTTATTAGAAAGCTCTTATTAACAGAAGCTCAGATAAGTCCATTTGCTCCTTGCCCTTCTGCTTATTTCTGCCTGGAATGAACATATAATGGTTGTGTCATGGGATCCTTAGGGTGTCGCTTCAACAGCCGGAAACCTCTGTGGCTAGCAGTGCCTTCTGCCTGAGTGTTACTTGTGCCCATTGGGCTCATCCACCCACTCGGCCTGGCAGGCTGCTCTCAGCTCACGCTACCGGCCCAGATCCCACATCTGACAAGTGTGAGCCAGGCACAGAGTGGCAAGGGATGTGTGGGCGAGCAAGTGCGGGGTTTAGCCATTGTGCACACCCAGGAACATCGGCTGCTGCAGTGGGGCAGGCAGCTCCAGGCACTGGCATAGGTGCCAGCTCTGTGCAAGGCTGCAGCTGGATGAAACACTGCACATGGCTTCTGCAGCAAGCACCTGCATCTGGACAAGGGGAACACAGTGGCACCTGGAAGCTTGGAGATGCCAGGAAACACATAACCCCAAAGAGGGGTTGTCACAGCCCTGGCTCAGGGAACCCCTAGGTCTGGGTTCCCCAAAGGGCCACAGCTCTGCTCTTCTCTCTTCTCTCCTCATCACCCACAACATGGTGAGGGGAGGGGCATGTTTCAGCTCTGTTTGTGTTATAGCTCTTTTAATCCATGGTTCCCTAGTTCTTGTCTGCCTTCAGGAAGAATTAGGTATACAGACAACTGGAGAATGAGCAAGGCAAAAAGGTGCTTTACTGCCTGCCAAAACAGCTCAGAGGAGACCCTCAGTGGATAGCTCCTCTCCACAGGCAGGTTGTTCTGTCATCTGCCAACTCTGGTGTAGTCCGAAGTTTGTATGGGCTTCAGAGGGGGAAAAGTGCATGCTGATTGGTCCATAGGTAGGCATGTACCATAAATTCTCACTCCAGTTCACAGAAGTTGCAGCCAGGCCCCCAGGCTTCAGGCTATCCCTGGCTTGAAAGTGGGGCTTTACCAGGAACCTGCCCCTTTCCTCCCAGGAGCCTGCCTGCCTCCTGCTGCTGTCAACCTGCCATCCATGGACAGCAGATGCTGTTCATGCTTAGGGGTGCCTACAGGCCCATACAGAGCTGCCCTTAACCCTCCTTGGCCTTCCTTTCATGCTTGTAGGAGCCCAAAGTCCAGAGGAAGCCGAAGTGGCAGGGGGCTGCTGTCAGCACGGCCCAAAGTGCACACACACGCAGCCAGGTCATGACAGTGCCTGGGCTAGGTCACAACCTTGCTCCAAAATTGGAGCAGGCACCAGGAGTGGGGAAAGGCCAGGCAGCAGGAGCGGGCACTTCCGAGCCTGTGGGAGAAGAGGAGCTTCCCACCCCCAAGAGTGCAGAGATACCCAGGTCCACAGCCGCACTGGGGAACGAAAAGTTCCGACCCTGCTGACTCACAAGTGGGTGGGGCTTCTGCATGTTGCTGGCTCCTGCCAGCTCTGGGGAGCCTGCAGCCATGGCTGTGCCTCCCCTACTCCAGCCAGCGTCATGGCAGCAGCCACTCCAGATGGGCCACCACTGCCATCAGTTGCAATTCCAGTGGCCATCTTATGACCTTGAAGATGAAAGGCATGTATTAAGAAAGGCATGGTAGAAAGAAAGGCCTAGATTCCTGTTGTCTTTATGGAACTCCATATTCACCCATTTCTGAGCATTTTTATGTAAAATAATAAACTATTAGGCATTTAAGTCATTGTAGTTAGGTCTCTATTTCTAGTAGCTGACAAAATTTCTTGCTAATGTGATACATCTCTGCAATCAGACATCAATGGTACCTCCTGAAATACTTTGGTTTATTTCATGTAGATGTAATATAAGGAGAAATTGTATAAGAATATCTTTACTTAAAATGATAGGCATTTCTTTTTATTTTTTCCTCATTTATGAATTATAGGTGAAAAGCAATCAATAATGCTGGCCACTACTACCTTAACTTTTTCATCTCATCTTTTCCATATTCTGACAAAAAATTTGGATAGGTCTATGTGCAACAGCTTAGAATCACAAAACTTTGCCAAAATGAGCTTGTATATATGCTTAGCTTTTGACCTGATTATGTTATTATTGTTCCATTTCAGGCCATCATCATTTAGTCAGTTACTTGGGGCTTCCTGTATCTAATCTTTTTCACTAAACTCCATTATCTACATTGACATCAAAATAACTATTCAATATACATTCTGATTTTTAAAATTGCTTTAGAAACAAATCTGAATGAACTGGAGAGTAACTAAAATCAGGCAGAAGCTAGATATAAGTCAACATTTAAGGAAAAAGTGGCAACAGATGAGGCACAGCACTAGAAAGAAATGAGCTATCAAGTCATCAAAAGACATAGAGAAACCTTAAATGCATATTACTAAGTGAGAGAAGCCAATCTGACAAGGCTATATACTGTATGATTCCAAATATATGACTCTCTGAGACAGGCAAAATTAGAGACAGCAAAAAAGATCAATGGTTGCCAAAAGTTGCGGAGAGGGAAGGATGAATTGACAGAACACAAAAGATTTTTAGAGCGGTGAAACTATTCTGTATGATACTACAATGGTGAATAGATGTCATTATATATTTGTCAAAATCCATAGAATGTACAACACCAAAAGTGAGTTCTAGTGTAAACGATGCATTTTGGATGATAACAATGTGTCAGTATAAGTTCAATTATAACAAATATTCCAATGTTGTGTGAAATGTCCATAGTTGGGGAGATCGTGTATGTGTGGGGACATGAGTATATGGGAAGTCTGAACTTTCTGATCAATTCTCCTGTGAACTGCTCTAAAAAATAAAATTTATTAATTTAAAAATTCTATAACCTTTCAAGAAATATGATAGAATCCAAAGTCTCTACAATGTGATTTTTACAACACATAGAAAATTACTACATATGGCCCACACTTAAAAGACAATCAGTGAAGACCAACCTTGTGATGATTCAAATGTTGGGATTTGCAGAGGATTTTAAATCAGCTATTATGCTGTGCTCAAGGATATAAAAGAAAATATGCTCATAGTGATTGAAAAAATAGGAAATATCAGAGAAAAAAACTAAAAAATAATATCTGCAATTAAAAAAATAATGTGTGGGCTTAGCCATTTAGAGATTATGAAAGATTCACTCAACTTCAGGATACAGCAATCAAAATTATCTACTCTGAGAAACAGGAGAAAAAAGATGGAAATTAAACTAAAAAAAAAAAAAATCCCTTGGGGTCCTGTGAGACAATTGAAAAAAATCTAATATACATAAATTAGGTTTCTAGAAAGAGAAGCAAGTGGGGAATAAACCTGAAAAAATATTGGACTTAATCATTTGTTAAAAACATAAATGAATGAAATCAAGAACCTCAGACAACCCGACTAGAAAAATATGAAGAAAATAATATCATAATCAAATTGCTGCAAATCAAAGAGAAAGAGAAAATCTTGAATGCAGCCAGAGTAAAATGACACATCACATACAGAAGAACCATGTTATGAGTGACTGCCAACTTTTCTTCAAAAACAATGGAGACCCAAAAGACAGTGGCATAACATTTTTAAAGGGCTGGAAGAAAAGTACTGTACATCTACAAACTTATATCCACGGAAAAGATCCTTCAAAAATAAGAAATACACATATTTTTACATAAATATAAGCTAAACTTTGCTCCAAAGAAATAAAAATGTGTATCTGGAAATAGACATGTACAAGAATGCTTGTAGCAGCTTTAATCTTAATCCTTTAAACAAAACATTATCAACAAGAGCATGGATAAAATGTTGGCATATTCATGCAATGGAATACTACTCAAAAATAAAAATGAATGAGATACAGATATATACAACAACATGGATAAATCTCTAAAACAATGCTGAGTGAAAGAAAGCTTATGCAAAAGAGTATATGCTCTATGATTTTATTTACACAGTGCTAGAACAGTGGTTGTCTCTGGGTGGAGGGGTGGGCATTCACTGTGAAGAGAGCATGAGGCAACTTTGTGGTGATGGTATTTTTCTGTATTTTCTTTCTCAGGTTAGTCATTTGTTCAAACTCATGGAATAGTACACTTAAGATCTGTGCATGTAACTATATGTAAATTTTATAAAGACATACTGTAAACAAATAAGGAACCCATGTTAATGACAACAAAACTATTATACTACTACTACATATCATAGTGACTTATTCACTCTTTTGTCACACTCATTAAGTGTAATGTGCTCAGCTAAACATTCCATTACCGTGGAAGAATGGTATTTTATCGATGGTGAAGTGGATATTGGATAAATTGCATTTGTGTCACAGAGAGTAAGTTGGTAGGTAGATTTCTAATTATGAACAATCTTTTAGCCAGTTCTATTCAGAATTCTAATTTTTCCTTATTATTTTTTTCTAGGAAATTGTCCTTTTCACCTAAATTTACAAATATCTTGGCATGAGGTAAGATTCTTTTTATGCTGTTTTAAATCTCTATTGTATTTATAGCAAGGTAATTTTTTAAACTAGGAGGCAATCCTGGTTGGATCACATTTTCTCTGTTGGAATTCCATTGTGTCCTGATTTTGAAATGTTGGAAATATCCAGGCAAGATATATCACCAACCTAGTTTTAGTTCAGTTTTTTGGAATGAGTTTTCATAATACATATACACAAATAGTACCCGTATAAATAAAGACTAAAAACCTACATAAGTAAAGGCTTGAGGTTTCTACTTATGAGATGTTCCCTCCTCCCAACCATGACTATCAGAAGCCTCAGCTTGTGACTCTGATTTGAATTTTCTTTTTCATTTTTGTTACTGTTGGGATAGTATTTTCTTTGTTGCAAGCTTAACTAGGATTTTTCTTTTTCTTTTTTCTTTTTCTTTTTTTTTTTTTTTTTTTTTTTGAGACGGAGTCTACTCTGTCACCCAGGCTGGAGTGCAGTGCTGCAATCTTGGCTCACTGCAACCTCTGCCTCCTGGGTTCAAGCGAATCTCCTGCCTCAGCCTTTTGACTAGCTGGGACTACAGGCATGTGCCACCATGCTCAGCCATTTTTTTGTATTTTTAGTAGAGATAGGGTTTCACTGTGTTAGCCAGGATGGTCTTGATCTCCTGACCTTGTGATCCACCTGCCTCAGTCTCCTGAAGTGCTGGGTGTACAGGCGTTAGCCACCGCATCTGGCCTTAACTAGGATTTTAAAACAATTTTCTCAAGCAATCTGAGAAGAAAAATTTCTAGCATTGTTATAGGAATAAAAATGAAAATAAGTGAATCACACATCTTACTCAAAAGATTGACAAGAATTACAAAATAAGCAAAGGAAAGCAAAAGAAAGGAATTAACACAGATAAAAACAAATATTGGTGAGTTAGAAATCTAAAAGAAAAAGTAGAGCTAAAGAATACAATTATAGAGTTAGTAATTTGAAAAATCAGTTAAATAAACTAGCTAAGATAATCAAGAAAAAAAATACAAAATACAGAGGAAAATAAGAAACAGAAGAACTTAGAATCATGAGACTAGTTTGCTTAAAACTGCGCCAAAATATTAGAAAAACTAAAATAGAAGTATAATTTTCTAGGAAAATTATTAATGAAATCTAAGCTCTGAAGACAGAAAACTTTTAAAGAGATCAACTACCATAGGAGAAATAGAGGAAGTAAAGACCTAACTCTTCAAAAGGCCCGGATCCAGACAGCTCTAGGGGAATGTAACTAAACCTTTCAAGATCATATAATTCCAGTGCTGTTTTAAAATGTTCCAGAGCAAGAGGAAAAAAAAATTACTGAGTTCATTTTTATAAAGTGAGTAAATAGTGATTCACTATCTGAAAAACATGCACAGAAACCTGTATACTGATCTATTTGAATATTGGTGCAAAAAATATTAAACACATGATATCAAAGAGAACCCAGCATGGCAATAAAAAAAAAGACTATCACGATTTGGGATTTATTTCAATAATGCAGGAAAACTTCGATATTAGAGTTGTCAATCTAAATAACATAGAGAGAGGCCCTCTTTAAAAAATGGTATTGGTTTGAGAATAGATATTGCAATGGGAATACATGTGCCACAGTGAACTATGTGTATATTCAAGGAGTTAAAAAAAGAAAAAGTTTTTTTTTTTAAAGGAAAAACGAGGAGAATTAAGTAATTGTTTTGAGATAATTATCTTTGGCTACAAGGATCAATAACAAGAGTGACACCAGTCTGAGACTGGACAGGCAATTGCTGGGCAGATGACCTCGAAGAAGTATTTTCTTGTGTGTAAGCCTGCAATGCCTTTTGTGCAAGGTTGTGGTTTTTGCAGTCTTTTGTGATAGTTCTTGTTATTGTTATTGTTATTAGGCATTCATGCATAACAACCCTCCCTTCATGGCCTTCCCTGGCTCCATTTGTCAGGATTTTTAACATAAATAACTCCATTTTGATTCTGACAACTTTCACAGATCTTTATTAGTACATATAATAATATGAATACATACACAGTGAAAAATCATATAATCCTGAATCATATAATGACCTCCACAGATGGTGAACAGGCATTTGACAAAATTCAACAACTACTTATTATTGAAAAAATTTTAATGAAATAGAAATACATTGATATTTCCTTACAATGAAAATTATACCTATATATGTCCAAAAGTTAGCATCATAATTATGATCAAACTTTACAAGCATTTCTCATTAAAGCCAGGGACAAGACAAGTCTGCGAACTCTCATCGCTATAATTATTATTGTAGTCTAGCTACTGAAAAAAGAAATAATACAAGAGAAATAAAGTTGAGACACAAAATTGGAAATAATTTAAAACTATCACTATTATTATTACTATTAGTACATAGAAAACTTAAAAATAGAAAAATTCAGTAGGGTAGTGAGGTAGAAAATCAAGAGCTTTCTCATATACATATGACAACATAATATATAATTTTTAAAATCCAATTTATAATAGAAACAAACTAAAATTAAAAAGAATGCAATATAAACAACTGTAAACTGCTTCTGAAAGGCATTTAAAAATTGAAAAGCAAGAATTAGTATTTTTATATATATATATACATTTTTACAAATTTTATTTAAAATATTAATGAAAAGCAAATAACAAATAACTTTATTTTCAGCCCACAGTTTGATCTTAAAACTCATATGGAAAATTAAACAGTCCAATAGCCAGGAAAACTCTGAAAAGGAAAAGCAATGAGGGGGTCCAGAATTACAGAGTAATAAAACATATTATATAGGCACCAATAATCAGAGTAAAAAGTAAATAAATAGAATCAAAATCATAAGAAAATTTACTATTTGACATAGGTGGTATTGGAACATTTTGGTAACCATTTGTAAAAACAGAATTGGATCCTGAACTCACACTGTACTTTATTTGTGAGTAAAGTCCAAATCTAAGTATTTCAATGAAAAATTTAAAAAACATGAAAATACTAGAAGAAAACATGGGAGAATTCTTTATACTATAGGAGTGGGGATGGCTTTTCTATGACCCCCAAATCTAAAAGGCATTAAGGAAAATTGATAAATTTGGCTACGTAAATGTGAAAGCTTTTTCATGCCAAATAAATACCATAAAACAAATGACTTAACAAAGTGGCAACACATATCACAAAAGGTGATCTCCCTACTCATTAAAGGTCTTCTACAAATTTACTAGGAAAGGATCCCAAAAGTGAGCAGAAAATATGAGCAGAAAGTTAACAGAAAGGAAATATAAATGGCTTTGACACATTTAAAAGATCTTCAATTATAATAAGAATAGTACATTATACTTAGAGGATACATATGTCATCTATCAGACTGGCAAATATCAAAAGTTAGATAAGAATCACTTGGAAATAGTGTGAGGAAATAGACATATTGCTCCTGAGGGAATATAAGTAGCTATAACTTTCATAGTAAGTAATTGGGCAATATCCGTCATTATTACAAATGCTTATGCCCTTTTACCTATAAATCCCACTTTGGGGACTTTATCCTTCAGACACATAGTCTTCACATGTAGAAAGTGGCAAATATATATAAGGTTATTTTGAAGAAAATTTAAATGATTGGAAACAACTCAAAAAATTTATTAAATGAGAATGGATAAATTATTATGTACTCTTACAGTTTGCTTGCTGTAAACTACACATATCTAAAAGGTGTAAAGCCTCTACTACAGATGTATGCAAAGGTTTCCAAGATATATCAGAAAAGAGAGCAAGATGCAGAATAGTGTGTATGATATGCTATTTTTGCATAAGAAAAAATCAATTAGAATAAGATTTATTTTCATATATGTCTGTATATTCATAAAGACATTCTGAAAGGATACATAAGAAACTAATAATGGTGTTTATCTGTGTCTTTGGAGGGGCTGAAAATTGTGTGAATGGGAATATGTTTAAATTATGTGTCTAATTTTATGTGTAAGAATTAAATTTGAAGTGTGTCATATTTGTCATTTTTTATATATTATGTTTTATGCTTGTAGCTGGAAGGTTTCCATTTTAGTTTACTCCAGAAATCTACAAAAATTTGTTTTTGAAGTAAAGGCTATTAGAAAAATAAATCGGGCCGGGCGTGGTGGCTCAAGCCTGTAATCCCAGCACTTTGGGAGGCCGAGGCGGATCACGAGGTCAAGAGATCGAGACCATCCTGGTCAACATGGTGAAACCCCGTCTCTACTAAAAATACAAAAAATTAGCTGGGCATGGTGGCACGTGCCTGTAATCCCAGCTACTAAGGAG